>NW_017670440.1:558443-561905 GCF_001879085.1 Nicotiana attenuata
CCATGCATCTGAGAAACCATAATTGGGAAAATCAATATTCTGGTCAAACGGTGATTTCTCATGTGTAGCTGGGACTAATGACGGATGTGAATAATCTGAATCAACATTGAACACTTTACCAAATCCGTCCAAGGAATTCGAATTTGGAGAAGGCTCATCTATGTTACTTGTCACATTAGTAAGAATGTCATATGGTGAAACATTGTTGTATAATTGTTGCATCGGTAAGTTTTCTTGTAATGCTGGAAATGGAGGAGCGTTTAGGACTTGAATTATGTTTTGAATGAGATGGATTTTGGCCATTTCAGTCAGTTCTGCTTGTAACCTAAGAGCAGATTTTAAAGGATTTATCAAATTAGAAAGACTAAGAAGCAGAGTGGGATCAGTTATTGGTTGATGTGTTACTGGATCAATTCCAGATTTGAGAAGCTTTTTCTTCAGTTGTGTATTCCAAAAATTCTTGATTTCATTATCAGTCCTTCCCGGAAGATGAGATGCAATTCTTGACCATCTACAAGGAAATATATAATAATGTTAATGCAGAAACAAAAAAAAAAAAAAAAAAAAAAGTCTACTTTAGAAAGGTTGATTTATTTCTATAGACCGTCAATTTAAAGAATCTTTACATCTTACTTTTAGGTTACTAGTTGCACTTTTTATGGAAGTTATCTGTAATTGTGATCTGTTAGTGCAAAGATTCTTTTACACTTAGTTTGTTAGCGTAAAGAAGTTAAACTCTATAAAGGCACCAACAATGGACAAAAAACATGAAAAATATATATACGAAGAAGAAAGGAAACTTGGAGTATTAATTAATTGTTACTTGTTTCCAAGGACAGAATGAAAGTTGATGATCATCTGTTGTTCCTCCTCTGAGAAACCTCCTCTTTTAATATCAGGCCTTAGATAATTAGTCCACCTTAGTCTACAACTCTTCCCACACCTGTTTAAGCCTGCTCTTTTGGGAACCAATTGCCAGTTTCCATGACCATTTTCTTGAATATATTCCATTAGTTTTTCATCTTCTTCAGCTGTCCACGGCCCCTTCTTCAAATCATTGTCTAATTTGCAGCATGGATATCTCCCCATTTTTCAAATTAAATGGAAGACTGAAAGTCAAGTAATTTCTTAACGAATGAGAAAATTGGAAAATGCACAGTTTTGAGAAATGTGATGGTCTTTATAATTGCATGGAAGTCAGATTGTAGAGGTCAACTATTATAAAACAAGCTCCAGGCAACACGGCAAAAGATATAGAGAGGTGGCCTAGCAGACCATGTTTGTCTCATCAAATTGTATTAAACAAAGAATTAGGTAATGCTAGTGTCAATTTCAAAAACAGTAAGACTTTTGTCAACATATCTAAAACAAACGTGTTGGTAAGCCACCAAGATAATTTCCTTGGATTCTAGTTCTTTTTGGTTGATTATGTTTTACTCCATCCAAATTTTTAAGCAATGGCAGATGTAACATATAATATAATTAACCGGTTCAAAGGAACACAATATCTTTAACACGAATCATGAATTTGTTTCGTTTCCTTTTATCAAACACTAATTTTCTGATCAAGGACCAATTTGAGCCAATTTTCGGTCGAATTGAGTTGAAATCACCAGAAAGATTTTAGGAGAGGAAGCATCTATTTTGTTTTTTCTTTTTCTTTATCTAACTAATTACTTGGCTCGTTTGTTTGCATCGCAGATTTATATGCTGCTCCAAGAAATGGTGGTTGATTTCGGATCTTAGTTGCCAAAGTCAATCAGCACTATTTTGGTGCTGTTGGTTGCCCCGCGTTCCCAATTCCAAAAAGGAGAAATAAAAATTCTCTGAGCATTATTAATTAATCATATGAAAATGACACATTTTATGTTCCTTTCTCTTAAGTTGCATGCCACTGGGTGATTTAGTTTCCTCTGTCTTTTCTGATCACTGTTTCCAAGTGCGTGCTCGTTTAATTTAAAGTGATCAACAGGTACGACGTACACGTACTTTTTGGAGTTTTCTTGCAAAACAGACATTACGACCAAGATTTAAGAGTTAAATTTTATACAGTGTGTTTACCTCGAAAACTATGAGTAACAATTAAATTTGGTCTGTAGTTTTAAAGATACGTGATTTAATTCAATACCAATTAATAATCAAGAAATATGAAGTAGAGATGAAAGATAGAACTGAATCAAACCAATATTTGTCAACAGCAGTGACCTCGAGAAGGTGACCTCAATGCGGCTTAGGGCAGTAGGAACAATTAAGTAAGAGAATCAAAATAAGAACAATTTAAGCTAAGGAACAATTCTGATGAACAGCAGGTGTATACGGCTAAAATCGGGAAGACCGATTTTACGGTCGACGAGGCATTGCGCACTCTCATCTCGAAGGGCCAGGAGAATAGCCCGGGGTTCGACATCTTCAGGGACTTTTCATGCCCGGTGTCGGGGCAGAACGAACCGGTGCTTATCGCAAGTAAGCGGGAAGTTCCCTAGGAGCAGTATTTTCTGACAACGTCTGCGCAAACAGTGACAGCCTGCACCAGGCTGATTGAGTGGTTGTACCAGCTACTTTATGTAATAATTATACATGTGTCATATTGGGATTTTCCCCTCATATATAAAGGGGACTCTTGTCACTTTTGTAAAGGATCTGATACACAACATTGAATATATAAGAACATTCTCTTTGCTTTCTAGCTTAACAGATTCTCTTGATTCCACTACTTACATTTATTGTGTTCTATTATTGTTCTTCATTTATTGCTCATTATTGGCCATAAAGAGCCGCCATCGAATTTATCTGTCACGACCCGGATTTTCCACCCTCGGGGGTCGTGATGGCGCCTACTCGTAAAAGCTAGGCAAGCCACAATTCATAAACTCCTAACTCCTTTATTTTAAATCCTTTTATTAATCATAACAACGAGCGTTGAATATTTAAATAACAGCGGAAAAATAAAATTAAAGCGGAAGACTTAAATTAAATAAGCTGAAAAATAATGCGAAAATCATCATATGCCTCTACCCAAGAACTGGTGTCACAACATCCACGGACTACTAAGAGTACTAAATACAATCGTTTGAAAGAAATATAACACTGTTTGTCTCGAAAACATGAGATAACAGACTGAAATATAAGATAGAGGAGACGCCGGGCCTGCGGACGCCTGCAAGGCTACCTCGGTGTCTCGGTGGACTGAAGGCTGCACACCGAATACTGCTCTGGTACCTGGATCTATGAAAAAGAGCACAGAGTGTAGTATCAGCACAACCGAC
The DNA here is from genome assembly GCF_001879085.1 of Nicotiana attenuata. NCBI lineage: Eukaryota > Viridiplantae > Streptophyta > Magnoliopsida > Solanales > Solanaceae > Nicotiana > Nicotiana attenuata. The sequence continues at coordinate 561,710 of NW_017670440.1, forward strand.
CCCATGTGCTGGTAAGTGCCTAGCCTAACCTCGGTAAAGTAGTGACGAGGCTAGACCAGACTACCACATAAACCTGTGCATTACTGTGGGGAGGGGGAGGCATGCTGTGGGAGGGGGAGGCATGCTGTGGGGAAAAAGTAAGACAACAATTGATTAAAAGTAAATCAAGTAAACGAAAGAAAGACAATAATAACTA
>NW_017670440.1:563361-614315 GCF_001879085.1 Nicotiana attenuata
ATACCCAATTTTCTACCTTAAATCATATGTTTTAGGCCTAGGATTTCAATAGATGTTGAAGGAAATGAAAGAAAATAAGTTAAGGATTACTAACCCAAGAGATTTTGGTTAAGGATCGCTTCAATGGTCGCCTAAGAGCTTGGAGAAGAAAGGTTTTTGTGAAATTTTTTGGTGAATCCCGTAATGACACTGTTCTGGAATTTTAAAATTTAACTGGGCGAAAATACCCATCGCGTTCGCGACAGGCTGGTCGCGTTCGCGATGAGTAGCACTTAACAGGACATCGTGATCGCGAGAAGAGGAACGCGAACGCGGAGAGTAAAAGGTTGTGGCCCAGAAATTTTTCTACGCGAACGCGAAGAGGGAACCTGCAAAGCTACGCGAACGCGAGTGGGTGCACGCGAACGCGATGAGGAAAAGAAGACTCAGCCCTCAGCGCCAAATAACACTGCGTGAACGCGAGGGCTTGGATGCGAACGCGAAGGAAGAAAAAGTTAAAGCTTCGCGAACGCGAACGCGAAGAAGGAAAAGGGTCTGCAACAGCTGAAGCAAAATCTGCAATTTTATAAGTTAAAAACCATTCTGAAACACCTCCGAAACACTACCGAGCCCTCGGGGCTCCTAACCAAACACATGAACTAACTCAACAACATCATACGAACTCATCCGTGCGATCAAATCGCCTAAATAACCTCAAAAACAAAGAATCAAACCTCAAATTCAAGAATTTTTCTCAAACTTCATCAAGTTTCAAATTTAGAACTTTAAGTCTAAATCACGTCAAACGACGTCCGTTTTTAACCAAATTTTACAGGAACATCTTAATTCAAATATATGACCTGTACCGGGCGCCGGAACCAAAATACGGGCCCGATACCAATACGTTCCAATCAAATATCATTTCAATTTTCCTTAACAATTTTAGAAAAATAATTTCTTTTAAAAATTCATTTCTCGGGCTCGGGACCTCGGAATTCGATTCCGGGCATACGCCCGAGTCCCGTATTTTCCTATGGACCTTCCGGGATCGTCAAATCACGGGTCCGGGTTCGTTTACCCAAAAAGTTGACCAAAGTCAAATTTATTTATTTTTAATATCAAAACTTAGCATTTTTCACAGAATTTCATATTTAAGCTTTCCGGCTACGCGCTCGGACTGTGCACGCAAATCGAGGCAACTCTAAATGAGGTTTTCAAGGACTCAGAAGCACATAATTAATTAAAAACAGGTGATGACCCTTTGGGTCGTCACATTCTCCACCTCTAAAACAACCGTTCGTCCTCGAACGGACAGAAGAAGGAAGTACCTGAGTAGGGGAAAAGATGAGGATAACGGTTCCACATATCGGACTCGGACTCCCAGGTCGAAGCCTCGCTGAACATGAACAGAAGGGAAACTCTTGGATCTCAGCTGACGAACCTGCCGGTCTAGAATAGCTACCGGCTCCTCCTCATAAGGCAAGTCCTTGTCCAACTGGACAGTGCTGAAATCTAACACGTGGGCTGGATCGCCGTGATACCTCCGAAGCATGGACACATGAAACACTGGATGCACGACTGATAAGCTCGGCGGTAGAGCAAGTCTATAAGCTACCTCTCCCACTCGATCAAGAATCTCAAATGTACCTATGAACCTAGGCTAAGCTTGCCCTTCTTCCCAAATCACATCACGCCCTTCATAGGCGACACTCGGAGCAATACCCGCTCAACAACCATAAACGCCACATCTCGAACCTTGCGGTCTGCATAGCTCTTTTGCCTGGACTGAGCTGAACGAAGCCTATCCTGAATGATCCTGACCTTGTCCAAGGCCTCCTGAACCAGATTCGTACCCAACAACCGAGCCTCTCCCGGCTCAAACCAGCCAACCGGAGACCGACACCGTCTACTGTCACACCTCCTTTTTCACTACACCCGCAAAGGCGTAAAGGAGTTTTTCCAATTAAAGGACAATCGAACGGGATTAGTTTATTAAAGATTCAGAGTCGCCACTTGGGAGATTAATGGTGTCCCAAGTCACCGGTTGAATCCCGAATCGAGGAAAATATGACTCTACTAACAGTCCGCGAGCCAGAAATCCGAGTAAGGAATTCTGTTAACCCGGGAGAAGGTGTTAGGAATTCCCGGGTTCCGTGGTTCTAGCACGGTCGCTCAACTGTCGTATTTGGCTAAATATCTGATTTTAGTACATATTTTAATCTATGTGCTTTTAACTTTGAACCGCATTTATTATTATTATTTTGAGAGAATTGCAACGTCGTGAAAACACGTCTCGAATCGCGTCACATAAATGCACCCGCGATTTTTGACACATTTCGACTTCGTTGGGATTTGGATTTGGGTCACATAAATGTGCACCCGTACTTAAGAAGGTAAAATTATTTAAAATACGCGCCTAAAGTAGCGAGCGTGTTATTATCTTTGGGGAAGGCCGTGGAATTTGCTAAACGGCCCGTCCCGAAGTCTAGGTATTTTAACATGAGCAATTAATGAAGGCCCCGCAATTTATGTGTTTTGTTTGGCGGGGCGCACTTCATTTATTTTAAAAGGATATCCTAAAAGGTCTTATGATTCTTCTGTCTATGGTTATTTCTACAATTCAAATTAACTCCACTAATGCTTGGCATAGCAGTCCATTACCCATGTTTCAATTACCAAAACCTATGGCGGATTGAATTCATATCACATTGGGCCGCCCATCAGTCCAAACAGAAGGAGAGATTAAGCAGCCTAGATCATGAGGGCCGTTCAAGCACTCAGGCCCAATGCCAGCCCCAATGAGGAAAGAGCTAACGCTGGACGGGGCTGTCTATTAGCAGAAATTGAAGCCAAGCGATTCAGAAATAGGCTATCAAGCCTTAATCCATTAGCAAGCATTAACCAAAACTGAACCTCAATTAAAAAGAACACTGCAACATTTGTTTCAAATTGTTCAAATTATATCAAATACTTACTGCAAAATTTTTTTAGAATCAGTATGATTGATAGGGAGGTATCAATTCAAAGTAAACAAACTGGGAACCATAATTTTGATAACATAAGGCATACTAATCACTTTCAGATTGATTTACGCTAACATTACTAGAACTGAACTACTGGAATTGTTACTTGAGGAAGTGTTATCGTGCCTGGACTTCGTATAAACAGGGATCTATGTTTTAACCTTTTTTTTTACTCAGTTTCCAATCCTAAACTACAGCGATCACAGAAATCCAACCACACTTCATTGAGACTACTAGTTTAGAAAGAATGAACATCAGATCCAAAGTTTAACAATCTAATATCGTCCACAGTCCAAGTTATACAATCCAATTTTCAGTCCAGTTGTACAATGTAAACACAAATCTAAAGTAAGCCTAAACAAGTAGCAAACCACTTAGTATCTAATCTAGTATGACAACTTGAACACACACATCTCAAGAGGTAAACAGGTGAGCCTTTCATTTCAGTNCTCTTGTTATCTTAGGAGAAAGATTCATCAGACTAAGATTTTGACTCTATAAAACTCCATCAGACTAGGCCTTTTATCCTAGGAGGAAACATTGTGGAAAGTAATGGCAAAGGTCAATGATTTGAGAAACTTCCCTTTTGTCGGTTTTCCTCTTGTTCCTTTTCTTTTCTTTCCTTTCTTGTTCCCTTACTGTTTAACCAACTTTCTTGCCCTGCTTTGTTCCTGTTTCCAAACAACGAAAACTTGTGAGTTTAAAATGTGGTGGTTGGTTTGTGGCCTTGAACTTCGAAGGTGGCCCGTCATCCTCCATTTGTTGCATTGCATGAACGGTCATCTCCCCAATCCTCATGTCTCATAGGAATCCCGCAGCATGTCTATTGTCCCTGTTTTGTGTATATGATGTTCTTTCTTGACCACTGGCTTTAGCCTTGAGTTTATTGTTCTTTCACTTGTCACGATAACTGATTCCCCTTCGAAGATCTTTCTTGTTTACTGACTAACCACTTTCTTTGCTACCCTTGACACGGAGACTACCTCTGATCTGTTCACCAAAACACCATCCGTCTGCTGCGTGGTTCCTAAATTGATATGTGCCAAACTTTTGTGTTTCACATGGACTCCCAAGCATATTTGATTGTTACCAACTCAGCGCACATGTTGTTCTTTCCTGATTTAAATCAACGGCTTTGGCCTCAAGATCTATTGTTCCTTCACTCGCCCTGATAACTTTGATTTCCACTTGAAGACCCTGCTTGTCACTGTTCAACCACCTTTTGTCAATCTTACCACAGAAAATATCTCTGAGCTGTTCACCCAACCCTTCATCTGTTGCATTGTTCATGAATTAACATATACCGAGCCTTTGTGTAATTGATGCTAAACTTTGTGTTATACCAGCCCTTCATCTATTGCATTATTCCTAAATCAGACCCTTGTATTTCGCACGAATCCCAAAGCATGTTGATTGTGGCCAACTCAGTGTGCCTGCGGTTTTCTCCTGGCTTGTCGCCTTTATGTGCACACCAGGTGTCGTGTTGTTTAATTGGAAAGCTTGGTGGCAGATTTTGATATCATTTCTCACTTGTTTTGAACAACCGACCTAGGACGAAGGAGTAAAACAAAGTGGGAGGACTGGAGTAAAGGGTAATGGAGAGAGACGATTCCTAACAAGAAACCTACAGAATAGCAATCCATCTGATGTGTATACTGACTCTAACGACCTTGACATGCCCCTGCAACCTACTCTGTTTAGCAAATCTGATGTTCAGCTCTGGTTGTACCTTTTGCCGTGAAACTGGGCTTCCATGCTCCGCTTGCCCAATTCGATTCACAATCCTTATTCGACTTGTAGTGCCCGAAGGGTTTTCACTATCAGGCCTCTTTCATTTTGATTTTTCTCTCAACTCACCGTCGCCTTACGGTGCCCGTGAAGGTTTTCGCCAATAAGACTCTCTCATTTTGATCTCTCTCAGCTTTCATCACCTTGGGGGGTACCCGTGAGGATTCTCATCAACAAGACTTTCTCGTTCTTCATTTCCTTCGTTCGGACCGGAGTGTTGCCCCTGATATGATGCACCTCTGCTCACTTGCCTCGGCATTTCGTGAAGACTGATCAGAAGGTCTTGCTTTGGACCGTAATGTGGGCTTTTGGATAGTTTTAGAAAGAAAGGTATAAAGGCTCAAAATAATTCAAATGTGGGTTCAACATTACAACTTTCGGAATCATAGTCCTTGCGACAATCATAACTTCTGCCCCAGTTTCTTCCTTGGGGACTTTGGACTTTTATTTCGGTGTGACTGAACCTCAGAGAGAGGCTGCCTACATATCCTTTCGGAATCAAGTCAAACGTAGTTCATACGACTACTTTGATTGTTGCGATCTTTCTTCCGCTTTTCTTTTCCTTTCTTTTCATTCTTTTCTTTTCCTTCTCTACTTTTTCTTTCCTTTTCTCTTCTTTTCTTTTCTTTCCCCTTTTTCTTTTTGCTTTTCTTTTCTTTTCTCTTCTTTTGTTTTCTTTCTTTTCTTTGTTTATTTGTTTTTTTTTCTTCTTTTTCGTTTTCACTATTTTTCTCTTGTTTCTCCATTTACTTCCCCATTTGAATTTGCGAGTCTGATTAATGATTCCGAAAGAGGGGTATGCAAGAAAATAATCGAGGCTCAAAGGGGTAACAAAGGACAAAGTGTTTGGATAGCAGAATAAAAATGCCTTCGTCATTCCAATCTTCAAAACATACCGAGTACAAACTGCGCAGTTAAACAAGCTGAGGAAAACACACAACATCTTGTGATTGCACAAGAATTACTAACCATATTCACATATTTGCCTTCTGTATTTGTCAATTACCTAGCACCATTGGACAACAATCTTGGTACCACGAACAGTCCCTGTAGACCTGGGGCACTCTTGCCTTGGCTTCAAACCGATGCGGCATGATGCATTTTAACAGTATTTATGTTCTATCTGCCCCCCCCAGTTTCACTTGATTTGGGCTTGAAGAGATTTCAAAATCCCTCGACTGTCCTTACATCTTTAACATTGTTTTATTGTTTCATTATCAAACTGACTTATAAAACAGGCTGAGAATTATGCGTGCATGTCATGTCACCAGAACCAGCATGAAGAGAATTGCAAAAGGAGAAAGGAACCAGATAAAATGACTAGAAATGGCGGGAAACAGAGAATTGCATTAGACTGACGGTGAAAGGCTTTAAACAACGAAACAAGCAAACTAGACTAGAGTTACAACCCTTGAAAAAACCTAAACAGCACTACACAAGTTACTACGACGAGACAAACAAGACAAAGTGAAAGGATAGAAGGGTTTGAGTAACAAGACAATATCCGGATTACAACCCTGAAATAACCCGGACAACAGAAATGACAACAAAATAAACCACCACAACTCCAAGAGATGGAGCGTCTTTCCAATTACCAAGCATGACGTCTTATCCACTGAATTTCATACCAAGATTGCTGGAATTTTCACAAGTCTTCATCACGTTGTTCTGAGCAAACTGCTTCTGGGTTTCTTCTACCGGCTCATTCTCACGACCAATCATACCCACCATATGCGTCTCATTGTGCACAGGAGATGGATTTTGGCCAGTGTTTGTTGCATCTGGATTTTGCACGACGATGTCTCCTGCATCAATAAGCTTTTGAATTGCATTCTTCAGGTTCCAACATTTCTCTATGTTGTGCCCCAAGGCACCTGAGCAGTATGCGCACTGTTGAGAAGGATTGAACTTCTTTGGAGGAGGGTTTGGCACTTTTGCCTGAATCGGCTTCAACATGTCCAGTGTCCTTAACCGCTGAAACAGACTGGCGTATGATTCTCCCAACGGAGTGAAGTCTTTCTTCTTTCGTAACCTCTCATTCTTAAATGCCGGATTGGGCCGGAAACCTGAGCCGGGGTGTTTTTGGGAAGCTCGCGGGGGTAGATGGGCATTCTGAGGAGCTGGGTACTGAGAGTGTGATGTGCGATTTTGGGATTTCTGTGGGGAGAAGTAGCATCGAGGACGGTCATCTAATGCACAAGGATAACCACAGGGACGATGTCGAGGCCGGAAGTGTTGATCAGGAAAGCCTATTGGGTCATCTTTTCTGTTCCTCTTTCTTCCAACCAAACTTACTGGTACGTTCTGACTGGCTTGACTCACGATTTTGCCTGACTTGATTCCTTCTTCCACTAGCTCCCCCATTTTTAACACATCATTGAAAGGCTTACCCAAGGCCGGAATCAAATGACTGTAGTAGGTAGGTCCCTGGGCTTGTAGAAACAGCTTAACCATTTCTTCTTCGCTGATCGGGGGACTGACTCGAGCAACCTGCTCCCTCCATCTGAGCCCAAATTCATTAAAGCTTTCCTCCGGCCTCTTTTCCATCTTAGATAGCAAGGTGCGGGCTGGGGTAACACTTGATTTGCGTTGAAAGTATCGGACAAAGTCTTGAGCCATGTCGCCCAATGTAAGCCACCCATCGATATTTTGACGACCATGCCAATCCAAAGCTGCCCCAGTTAGGCTTTTACTGAAATATGCCATTATCACGTCATCTTTCTCTCCAACAATCCTCATTTCGTTGCAATAGGTCCTCAGGTGGGCTACCGGATCTCCACGCCCATCGTACAAGTTAAAGTCTGGTACTTTGAATCCTGCGGGCAGGCGGGTGTCATGTGGCACAATCGGTCCTTTGCAAGTCATGCTACCCTGGCCTTCCACTCTTCGTTTGTCCCTTAAGGACAACTCTGTGCTTGTCAATTTCTTGGGTACCTCTTCTCGCCCTATTCTTCCCGTAACCCTTTCATTTCTACCATGAATCTGCTCGTCCTGGGAGCTCTTCTTGTATGGATCAAGGACCTTCTGGGCAACCTCTGAAGGGTGAAATCGGGCATTACGTGCGTTGAGTGGATGTTCATTGTCTGGGGTAACGGATATGACAGGAGGGCAATATTGGGGAAAAGTGATTGAAGGATGAGCAATGGAGCTACTAGGGTAGTTGGGGCGAGCGTGATAAGCGGGTGTATCTGGAGAATATAGAGGATCATCTGGTATTGTGTTGGGAGTTTGGGTAAAGGTAGCGTCCGGGAAAATTGGTGGTGGCGGGGGTGGCGCCTTTCCAGTTATCCAGGCTTGATACATGTTTGTCATGTGTTGTCTCAGCATCCGCACCTCTTCAACCAACCCATTATCCCGTTCCACCAACTGTTGTCGAACATCGGTATCAAGCAACTCCGTTCTGCTGTTCTCTGCCATTGCTTCTTGCCTCTGTGTTGCAGGGCAAAATTACTTTTTAAACCACAAACCAACCACCTGTCTGAAATGATATGGCAAAATAAAACCATCACGTTAGCGTTAGGGCATTTAACACATTGGTAACAGCTTTTGATCGGGCGCATGCGTCATCCCGGCTTTTCCTTATTTCCAATTGCAAATTTTTCTTCCTTTGTTTTTCATTCTTCCCCCCCCCCTTTTTTTCACTCTTGCCTTTGTTCTCTCTCGTTCCCATTTCCTTCCTTTCTTGAGTTTTGTTTTTCCTCTCTTTTCTTTTCTTTTTGCCTTTTGTGGTTTTTCCTCTCTTTTCTCGTTTTTTTTTTGGTTATGGTCGAATCCTATGGAGATTGCCTACGTATCACGACCCCGCGTGAATCAGACCGAGCGTAGTTCTTGCTGAATAAATGTAAAGTAGAAGCAAAATATTTTTTGGGATTTTCAATTTTATTGATAGAAAATACGTCTATTACAAAGACTCAAAACTGACAGATTAAACAACTAACAGACTCTAATGCAGAAACGAACTACAGACTCCATCCTCCCTGTTCTATTTTAAACGAAAATACAGACTTAATCAACTGGCTGACTTTTACGGACTCCAGTAGAAAAGGAAATACAGACTCAGAAGACAATCATGAATACATTAAAGCTCCTGGCGCCCGCGGGACATCATTCGGTCTCGCCGCGGGCCTATATGCAAGTTCCCCTTATTTTGAATCGTGCTTATCCTGCACATTTATTAAGGTGATTTAATCACTTATTTTGACCTAAAAGGAAAAAAAAAATGACACTATTTTTGTTCAAATTTCCAATTTTAAAACAAATGGCCAGTTTTGCAATTACGGCCTTTCAGCACTTCGGGGAGAAGATTTTAAGGCTATGTCTGTTAACCGTTGAACTGACTCAGGGTGGCTGTTCTTGCGAAAATAGCCTCCCGGCACCCTTTTGGGGACATTCGGCTTAGTTTAAACAAGAATGGCGGCACCCGACTTATTCATGACGAAATTAAAAATTTTTTGGCATTTTTGGCTATTTTTGAAAAGGGGAGGTTGGACCCGATGAGGGTTGCCTACGTATCTCACATCCGGTGAGAATCAAACCAGCGTAGTTCGGGCAAATAAATCTAACTATTTTGAAAACAAGACTTTTTTTTTGTTTTTGTTGGCAAATACACTATTTCTGAAAGCAAGATTCATTTTTATATTTTCTTTTTCAGTGGTAGATAAAATAAACTAATGTGAAAATAAACTCTTTTTGTTTTTCCATTGGCAAACTAAAAAGAACTTTTCTTCTTTTTCATTTTCAAAAAAAGAATTCGGCAGTATTTCGGCACTACTTGGACATTGGTTTTTTTTTCTAATATAGGAACTTAACTCTCTACACTGCTATTTTCTCTTTTGATTTTTCCACTTTTTTCCAAATATTTAAAGCCGGTCAGCGTGCAGGTCCCAAACAGATAAATGCACAAATAGGATGCAGCAGGATGGTCCATTATTCCGGGTACACCTGTCCTAGACGGACCCAACCCCTGTGTTGAGTCCCCTAAGTCAAAATGCACGTGATGTAGATAAACGTCCTACTAGGGATCCGGCATGAAATCAAGTTCTTCTAGGTTCAAAACCTGGGTATGTGTTCTAGACTGTGTACCCGAGCGGACAACTCGAGTCAAGGAGGGGGCTACGTACCGGGAACCAAAGGGCCATCCGGCTTAGTAACTTGTCCGTCCTCTTTCTTATTTCAGGGTATTGACACTAACAGAATAGGAAGTCTCAATCAGTAAGCACATCCCCGGAGGTGAGAAGAGAAGGGTTTCGGCACAGTTTATATACAGTTCAGATAATATCAAAGCGGTAAAAAGCAACATTTTGCACATTTAGCATGAAACATGTAGAAAAATCAGATAAAGCCAAATACAACAATATATCTAAGCTCGAATTCTGAACCCTGAACCAAAGTTTCTGGTCTGCGAAACCAGAGATTCTGGGTTCGATCCCCAGCGGAGTCGCTAGAGCTGTCACACCTCCTTTTTCACTACACCCGCAAAGGCGTAAAGGAGTTTTTCCAATTAAAGGACAATCGAACGGGATTTGTTTATTAAAGATTCAGAGTCGCCACTTGGGAGATTAATGGTGTCCCAAGTCACCGATTGAATCCGGAATCGAGAAAAATATGACTCTGTTAACAGTCCGCGAGCCAGAAATCAGAGTAAGGAATTCTGTTAACCCGGGAGAAGGTGTTAGGCATTCCCGGGTTCCGTGGTTCTAGCACAGTCGCTCAACTGTCGTATTTGGCTAAATATCTGATTTTAGTACATATTTTAATCTACGTGCTTTTAACTTTGAACCGCATTTATTATTATTATTTTGAGAGAATTGCAACGTCGTGAAAACACGTCTCGAATCGCGTCACATAAATGCACCCGCGATTTTTGACACATTTCGACTTCGTTGGGATTTGGATTTGAGTCACATAAATGTGCACCCATACTTAAGAAGGTAAAATTATTTAAAATACGCGCCTAAAGTAGCGAGCGTGTTATTATCTTTGGGAAAGGCCGTGGAATTTGCTAAACGGCCCGTCCCGAAGTCTAGGTATTTTAACATGAGCAATTAACGAAGGCCCCGCAATTTATGTGTTTTGTTTGGCGGGGCGCACTTCATTTATTTTAAAAGGATATCCTAAAAGGTCTTATGATTCTTCTATCTATGGTTATTTCTACAATTCAAATTAACTCCACTAATGCTTGGCATAGCAGTCCATTACCCATGTTTCAATTACCAAAACCTATGGCGGATTGGATTCATATCACATTGGGCCGCCCATCAGTCCAAACAGAAGGAGAGATTAAGCAGCCTAGATCATGAGGGCCGTTCAAGCACTCAGGCCCAATGCCAGCCCCAATGAGGAAAGAGCTAACGCTGGACGGGCTGTCTATTAGCAGAAATTGAAGCCAAGCGATTCAGAAATAGGCTATCAAGCCTTAATCCATTAGCAAGCATTAACCAAAACTGAACCTCAATTAAAAAGAACACTGCAACATTTGTTTCAAATTGTTCAAATTATATCAAATACTTACTGCAAAATTTTTTTAGAATCAGTATGATTGATAGGGAGGTATCAATTCAAAGTAAACAAACTGGGAACCATAATTTTGATAACATAAGGCATACTAATCACTTTCAGATTGATTTATGCTAACATTACTAGAACTGAACTACTGGAATTGTTACTTGAGGAAGTGTTATCGTGCCTGAACTTCGTATAAACAGGGATCTATGTTTTAGCCCTTTTTTTTTACTCAGTTTCCAATCCTAAACTACAGCGATCACAGAAATCCAACCACACTTCATTGAGACTACTAGTTTAGAAAGAATGAACATCAGATCCAAAGTTTAACAATCTAATATCGTCCACAGTCCAAGTTATACAATCCAATTTTCAGTCCAGTTGTACAATGTAAACACAAATCTAAAGTAAGCCTAAACAAGTGCAAACCACTTAGTATCTAATCTAGTATGACAACTTGAACACACACATCTCAAGAGGTAAACAGGTGAGCCTTTCATTTCAGTATTTTCAACTCAAAAGATACATCAAATCAATCTCGAGAATGTGTACCTGGAAATAAAATAGAAAAGGAGGAGAAGAGGTCAGCTAGGGCAGTAATGAACAGCAGCGATGCACAACGACCAGTAGTGTTGAACAAACAGGGAGCAGATGATCAAAAAAAAAGTCCAGAAATGAATTCAACAGTCCAGAAGTGCTTGAAATCGAACAAAACTAACAGTTCAAACCAAAACCAACTTGAGTAAGCATAAACGACCTCGAAAATGAACCCAATCCTTTTACAATCTCAGCAAACCAGAATTCCACTTGAATACACCAACTTCAACTTCAAACTTAACCCAGAAACTTTGAAGCACTTCAATTACTAAGAAGATAGTTGCTAAAACTGGTAAGTAGCCTAATGTAACAGTTTTTTTTTTGGTTTTCTGTAGCTTTTGTATATATATTTTTTGATTTCTTTTTTTTTTGAAGATCTAAGATCTAAGAGAGTGTTGGATTTTAATTTCAAATTTTGCAGCTGATCCCCAGCTTTGGAGATATTTTTTGGGGGAATTTAGAGGCTCCAAACTTGTGAATCAAGGCAAATGAATGCCTACTTATAGGTGAACTTAGGGTCCAATTTCAGATTTTTCTTTTACCCCTTAGTCCCTATTCTAATTCTATTTTCTACCCTTTATTTTCTGACTTGTTACACAAGTAACTACACCTATTCTATTGAAATCTATACTATAGTCCATCCTAGAAGGTTCTATACCCACTACAATTCCTATTCTACCCTTACTTTACTTCCACAATTACCAATCTTAATGAAACTACCCTTTTCCATGCCTAAACTACCCTTCGAACCCTCTTGGAATTACTGAGCTAAACCAGACCATCCTAAACTAAAAACCTAACAATGCTAATTAATGCTAAACACTGAATTAAAGCATTACCAATGATGACAACTGATTAAACGAGCCTAACTGACTAACTCAAACATTAGAACAAAAATTAAAACCAGCAAATCCTAAACAGAATTGACTAAGACGACTAATGAAGAATTATGACGATGAACCATAAACTGAAAGCAAGCATTTAACAGGACAGATTCAAAACGAAAAAAAATTAAAAAAACCTAAGGTTTAACAGAACAGGATTAAATCAAGCCAACAAAATTAAGCTAAAGCTAAGAACAATTACAAGAACAAGATGAAAACACACACATAATCAAAGACAGAATCGAACAAAACTTACTGATTTTGAGCATTCGACTGACCATGGGACGAACTTTGACCGGCTATTTGTTGTTTGAATCCTCCGGGATTCTTGACACGTAACATCCCTAATCGTGTGTTTTCAAAAGAAAACACGTGATTAGGGAAATTACGGTCCAAAATCCCCAAGATTTTCTGAGGTAGGGTTCTGCCGGAATTTGGGATTCAGAGTTTATAATGTTCCGGGCAGATTCGAGGGTTTCTAAGTATGAGTTAATGATGAGGGAGGTCTGGTGGTTAAAGAGGTATCGATTTTGGGAGGATTTGGGGACGGCACCGCCATCGGAGGAACTTGTGGCGGCGCTAGGGTTTTGCAGATTCGAGGAACTCCGGTGCGATTTGAGAGAAGCTGAGGTCGGAAGGGGAAAGAAGGGGGGGAGAGGGTGCTAGGGTGTTAAGCTGGGGTGGTTTGGAAGTGGTGGCGTTCACCGGCGGCGGCGGTTCCGGCGCTAGGGTTTGAATTATTTGAGACGTTTGGGTGATGTTTGAAAGAAACCAATACTAGATATGGAATGGGGAGGTGACGAAGAGGACATGGTGTAAATTTCAGGGCCATTGGACAACCGCCGCCGGCGGAGGCGATTTCCGGCCGGCGGCGTGGCGGCGGGTAGGCGGACGGAGGGGTTCTCGTGAAGGTGTGGAGAGGATGGAGAGGCAGGGGGTCTGAAGGGGGGGGTAGGGCATTCGGACATATATATATCAAATGCCCCCCAGTTAAGAGCCGTTGGATTAAACTACCTCGACGGCCCAGATCAATTACGACCTAAACGGGGTCGTTTCAGTTAAGGGGAAAGACCGGACCGGGCATGGGCTAATTGGGGTGGGGCGTTTTTTGTTTGGGCCTGGGTAATTTGGCCCAATTCTTGCCATTTCCTCTCCTTATTCCTTTATTTGTTTTCTTGTATTTTAATCACTTTGCTTTTGTATTTTATTTTTTGTATTTTGTATTTTTTTTTTCTGATTTTATAAAATGATAAAACTAAAATGAAACCTAATTCATTTCCAAAATTAAGCTAATTAATTCCTATTTAAAATAAACTCAAGACAAATTCAACAACTAACAATTAAGAAATGCAAAAATGGACTATTTTTGTTATTTTCTTTAAATTTTGTTCTAAAAACAACTTAACCACTAAATAATCCTTAAATATGAAATTAGATCCTAAATGCAAATGTCAGGCATATATTTTTTATATTTTTCATATGAAATAAAAATGCACAAACAAAAATGCAAACAATTAACAGAAAATAACACAAAATTCACAAATGTGTAAAATAATGAAAGTGAAATTATTTTGTTTGAATTTTTGGGAATAATTCATATATAGGGCAAAAGTCACGTGCTCACATCTACCATATAAAGCCTCATAAGGAGCCATCTGGATGTTCGACTGGTAGCTGTTGTTGTAGGTAAACTCTGCTAAAGGCAAGAACTGATCCCACGAACCTCCAAAGTTAATAACACAAGCTCAGAGCATATCTTCCAAAATCTTAATAGTCCGCTCGGACTGACCGTCCGTCTGGGGATGAAATGCTGTGCTCAACTCAACCAGTGTGCCCAACTCTCGCTGAACTGCTCTCCAGAAGCGCGAGGTAAACTGCGTACCCCGGTCCGAAATGATAGATACGGGAACACCATGAAGGCGAACAAACTCCCGAATATAGATCTCAGCTAACCTCTCAGAAGAATAGGAGACTGCCACAGGAATGAAATGCGCTGACTTGGTCAGCCTATCAACAATGACCCATACTGCTTCGAACTTCTTCCGAGTCAGCAGAAGTCCGGTAACAAAGTCCATAGTGATCCGCTCCCACTTCCACTCGGGAAGCTCAATCCTCTGAAATAAACCACCAGGCCTCTGATGCTCGTACTTAACCTGCTGACAATTCAAACAACGAGCTATATATGCTACGATATCCTTCTTCATTCTACGCCACCAATAATGCTGCCGCAAATCCTAATACATCTTTGCGGCGCCCGGATGAATAGAGTACCGGGAGCTATGGGCCTCCTCCAAAATCAACTCTCGGAGCCCATCCACATTAGGCACACATACTCGACCCTGCAATCTCAGAACTCCATCATCATCTAAGGTAACATGCCTGGCACCTCCGCGTTGCACCGTGTCTCTAAGGACACACAAATGGGGATCATCATACTGTCGATCACGGATAAGCTCCAATAATGAAGAACGAGCGACCGTGCAAGCTAACGCACGACTGGGCTCAGAAACATCCAGTCTCACGAATTGATTGGCTAAAGCCTGAACATCCAAAGCAAGCGGCCTCTCACCGACCGGAATATATGCGAGACTGCCCATACTGGTTAACTTCCTACTCAAAGCATCGGCCACCACATTGGCCTTACCCGGGTGATATAAGATGGTGATATCATAATCCTTCAATAACTCCAACCACCTCCTCTGCCTCAAATTCAACTCCTTTGCTTGAACAAGTACTGAAGACTCTTGTGATCCGTGAACACCTCACATGCCACGCCATACAGATAATGCCTCCAAAACTTCAGTGCGTGAACTATGGCTGCCAACTCCAAGTCATGAACCGGATAGTTCTTCTCATGAATCTTCAACTGCCTCGAAGCATAGGCAATGACTTTGCCATCCTGCATCAACACTGCTCCTAGCCCAACACGGGAAGCATCACAATAGACTGTATAAGGCCCTGAACCCGTGGGCAAAACCAACACCGGTGCCGTAGTCAGAGCTGTCTTGAGATTCCGAAAGCTCGCCTCACACTCATCCGACCATCTGAACTGGTCACCTTTCTGGGTCAATCTGGTCATCGGAGCTGCAATAGATGAAATCCCCTCCACGAACCGTCGATAGTAGCCTGCCAACCTCAAGAAACTACGAATCTCTGTACCTGATGCTGTCGTAGGCCAGTTCTTGACTGCCTCAATCTTCCTTGGGTCCACCTGAATACCCTTTGCTGATACGACATGACCCATAAATGCAACTGAACGCAACTAGAATTCACACTTCGAGAACTTAGCATACAACTGACTATCCCTCAGAGTCTGAAGAACCACTCTAAGGTGCTGCTCGTGCTCCTCCTGGCTGCGGGAATATATCAATATATCGTCAATGAAGACTATGAAGAATGAGTCCAAATAAGGCCTGAACACTCGGTGCATCAAGTCCATAAAATAGCTGGGGCATTTGTCAACCCGAATGACATAACCAAGAACTCATAATGCCCGTACCGAGTGCAGAAAGCTGTCTTAAGGACATTGGATGCCCTAATCCTCAACTGATGGTAGCCAGATCGCAAGTCAATTTTGGAAAATACCCTGGCACCCTGAAGCTGGTCGAACAAATCATCAATCCTCGGCAGCGGAAACTTATTCTTGATCGTTACCTTATTCAATTGCCGGTAATCAATACACATTCTCATTGACCCATCTTTCTTCTTGACAAATAACACCGGCGCACCCCAAGGTGAAACACTAGGTCTAATGAAACCCTTCTCAAGCAAATCCTGCAATTGTTCCTTCAACTCTTTCAACTCAGGCGGCGCCATACGAAACGGCGGGATAGAAATGGGCCGAGTGCCCGGAACAGATCAATGCAGAAGTCAATATCCCTGTCGGGTGGCATACCCGGCAAGTCTGAAGGAAAAACATTAAGAAAATCACAAACAACGAGCACAGAATCAATAGAGGGAACCTCAGCACTAGAATCACGAACATATGCTAAATAGGTCAAACACCCCTTCTCGACCATACACCGAGCCTTCACATACGATATAACACTGCGGGTAGAATGACCAGGAGTCCCTCTCCACTCTAAACGAGGCATACCCGGTAAAGCTAAGGTCACAGTCTTGGCATGGCAATCCAAGATAGCGTGATAGGGTGATAACCAGTCCATCCCCCAATATAATGTCGAAGTCAACCATGTCCAAAAGCAACAAATCTACACGAGTCTCAAGACCCCAATCACCACAATACAAGAACGATGAACTCGATCGACCACGATAGAATCACCTACCGGTGTAGACACATAAACAGGAACACCTAATGCATCACTAGGCATGACCAAGTACGGGGAAAAATAAGATGACACATACGAATACGTAGACCCCAGATCAAACAACACTGAAGCATCTCTATCACAAACCAGAACCGTACCTGTAATAACTGCATCTGAAGCCTCAGCCTCGGGCCTGGCCTGAAGAGCATAACATCGAGGCTAGGCCCCACCACTCTGATCTACCTCTTTAGGACGGCCTGCTGCTGGCTGGCCTCCACCTCTGGCGGTCTGAGCTCCACCTCTAGGACCTCTACCTCCACCTCTAGCACCTCTACCCACACCTCTAGCTGGTTGGGCGGGCTGTGGAACACCTGGTGCCTGAACCATGGCACGAGAACCCTGGTGCTGAGAACTGCTCGGTGCTCGAGGGCAAAATCTAGCAATATGATCCGTGTCACCACAAGTGTAACAAGCCCTCAGCTACTGAGTCTGCTGGCCCTGTCGACCTGAATGACCACCACAGAAACTCTGAAGCGGCGGTGCACTGATAGGAGCTGGCAGTGCACTGTGGGGCTGCTGATCAAAATAGTGCGTCTGAGGACCACGGCTACCAGAAGCACCATGAGAAACCTGAAGATCCGACTGAAAGGGCCTAGGAGGATAACCCCTATCATACGAATCTCTGCCTCCAGACGAGGCACCACTAAACCTGCCTGACTGACGGGGTCTCTTGTCTGCCCTATGACCACTCCCCTGTGACAATACCATCTAAATCCTCCGAGCCACATTGGCCGCCTCCTGGAAAGATATCTCACTCCCAGTCTCTCTGGTCATCTGGAGACGAATCGGCTGGATGAGTCCATCAATAAACCGTCTCACTCTCTCCCTCTCAGTGGGAAGTATAATAAGAGCATGGCGAGCCAAATCAATAAACCTGGTCTCGTACTGGGTGACTGTCATGGATCCCCGCTGGAGACGCTCGAACTGCCTCCGATAGGCCTCTCGCTGTGTAATAGGGAGAAACTTCTCCAGAAATAGCTGCGTGAACTGCTCCCAGGTCAAGGCTGGCGATCCTGCTGGTCTAGCTAAGCAATAATCCCTCCACCAAGTCTTGGCGGATCTAGACAAGCGAAATGTAACGAAATCAACCCCATTGGTCTCAACAATACCCATGTTCCGAAGAACCTTGTGGCAGCTGTCCAGATAATCCTGGGGATCCTCAGTAGATGCACCGCTGAAGGTAGTAGTGAAGAGCTTGGTGAACCTATCCAATCTCCACAAGGCATCGACAGACATAGCTGCTCCATCACCGGCCTGGGCTACCACACCCGGCTGAGCTGCTCCAACTGGCTGAATTGATGGAGTCTGAATCGGGGAAACTACCTGCTCCGGAGTACGAGTAGCAGGAGCTTGGGCTCCTCCTTCAGCCTGAGAAGTGGCTGGTGCTACAGGAAGCAAGCCTGCACGGGTGACACTGTCCATGAGGCCCACCAATCGGACCAGAGCGTCCTGAAGAACGGGGGTAGCAATAAACCCCTCTGGGACCTAAGCTGGGCCCACCGGAACTGCTGGGGCTAGGGCCGGAACCTCCTCGTCAAAGTCAACCTGAGGCTCCGCCACTGGTGCTGCTGCTCGGGGCTGAGCTCTGCCCCTACCTCGGCCTCTAGCACGCCCTCGGCCTCGCCCTCTGCCCCTAGTGGGAGCTGCCTGGGGCTCGGACTGCTGATTAGTAGATGAGTAAGCGCGTGTTCTCGCCATCTGCGAAAGAACAGAGTAGAAATTCAATTAGCATTGAGAAACCAAATCGCACGACAGGAAAGAACAAACGTGAAACTTTTCCTAACTTTGTAGCCTCTGGGGGATAAATACAGACGTCTCCGTACCGATCCCTCAGACTCTACTAAGCTTGTCCGGAAATTGTGAGACCTATGTAACCTAGAGCTCTGCTACCAACTTGTCACGACCCGGATTTCCCACCCTCGGGGGTCGTGATGGCGCCTACTCGTAGAAGCTAGGCAAGCCACAATTCATAAACTCCTAACTCTTTTATTTTAAATCCTTTTATCAATCATAACAACGAGCGTTGAATATTTAAATAGCAGCGGAAAAATGAAATAAAAGCGAAAGACTTCAATTAAATAAGCTGAACAATAATACGAAAATCATCATATGCCTCTACCCAAGAACTGGTGTCACAACATCCATGAACTACTAAGAGTACTAAATACAATCGTTTGAAAGAAATATAACACTGTTTGTCTCGAAAACATAAGATAACAGACTGAAATATAAGATAGAGGAGACGCCGGGCCTGCGGACGCCTGCAAGGCTACCTCGGTGTCTCAGTAGACTGAAGGTTGGCTCCCGAACTACTGCTGCACACCGTATACATCTCCGGTACCTGGATCTGTGCAAAAGAGCACAGAGTGTAGTATCAGCACAACCGACCCCATGTGCTGGTAAGTGCCTAGCCTAACCTCGGTGAAGTAGTGACGAGGCTAGACCAGACTACCACATAAACCTGTCCATTTACACATATATATATATATATATATATATATATATATATATATATATATATATATATATATATATATATATATATATATATATATACGGCAGAACAGAGATACAGAGATAACAAATCAATGTGGGAGGGGAGCATGCTGTGGGGAAAAATAGCAACTATGATTAAAAGTCATCAAGTAACAAAAGAAGCAATATAACTCAGACAGCAATAAAGAATCAGAAATCAATAAGTGCACGGCATCACCCTTCGTGCTTTTACTCTCGTCCTCACCAAGCAATGATATAATCAAACGTGCACGACATCACCCTTCGTGCTTTTACTCTCTTTCCTCACATATAATCAATAGAATCGGCACAGAATGGTACATCGTGCGGCACGGCATCACCCTTCATGCTTTACACTCTTTCCTCACATATAATCAATAGAATCGGCACAGAATGGTACATCGTGCGGCACGGCATCACCCTTCATGCTTTACACTCTTTCCTCACAATAAACAAACAATGCATGACATCACCCTTCGTGATTTAACACTCTTCCTCACCCAACAACAATCACAAACAAGGGGCAAGGGAATAAACAGAATAATAATAGAAATCGCGGCAAGGGAACACAATTAAACAATTAAATCCCGGTAAGGGTACAACATCAATAATCTCAATGTCTCGGCAAGGGAAAATAATCAATAAGCAACAATATCCCGGCAAGGGAACAATTTAAATATTCTTTCTCTTCCTTTCACTTTAATTTCATATCTCACTTTACCACCTGAGCCAATGCTCCAAAGGGTTCAACCATTTCACATACTTTCACAATTGTAATATAACTTGAGCCAATAATCCTCGATGTTCATAGGTCACAATTTCCTTTCACAAGCTTTTCACAACAAATAGGAATCATCACCAAGGCAAGAGAAATACAACGAAATCAAGATATTCACAATTTAAAGACTCACGGTCATGCTAGACACCAACGTACAGATACCCGTCACCATGCCTATACGTCGTACTCGACAATTATCACGCAACAAATAGGACTCAACTCCTAATCCCTCAAGCTAAGGTTAGACCAAACACTTACCTCAAACTTCCACGGCCAATTCAATCCTCAATTACCGCTTTCCCTCTCGAATTCGGCTCCAAATCAATTGTATCTATACAATAATGACTTCAATACATCAATAAATGCTAAACAATACGAACCCAATGATTAATTAGAGCTCTTCCATCATTTTTCCCAAAAACTCAAAAATCGACCCCGGGCCCGCTTGGTCAAAACCCGAGGTTCGGACCAAAATTAAATCCCCCATTCACCCACGAGCCCAAATATATAATTTGTTTTCAAATTCGACCCCAAAACGAGGTCTAAATCAAGAAAAATAAAAAAAAAGCCCTAACTCTACCCAAATACCCAATTTTCTACCTTAAATCACATGTTTTAGGCCTAGGATTTCAATAGATGTTGATGGAAATGAAAGAAAATAAGTTAAGGATTACTAACCCAAGAGATTTTGGTGAAGGATCGCTTCAATGGTCGCCTAAGAGCTTGGAGAAGAAAGGTTTTTGTGAAATTTTTTGGTGAATCCCGTAATGACACTGTTCTGGAATTTTAAAATTTAACTGGGCGAAAATACCCATCGCGTTCGCGACAGGCTGGTCGCGTTTGCGATGAGTAGCACTTAACAGGCCATTGCGATCGCGAGAAGAGGAACGCGAACGCGGAGAGTAAAGGGTTGTGGCCCAGAAATTGTTCTACACGAACGCGTGACCAGCATGCGAACGCGAAGAGGGAACCTGCAAAGCTACGGGAACCCGAGTGGATGCCCGCGAACACGATGAGGAAAATAAGACTCAGCCCTCAGCGCCAAATAATACTACGCGAATGCGAGAGCTTGGATGCGAACGCGAAGGAAGAAAAAGTTAAAGCTTCGCGAACGCGGGAGATGTAACGCGAACGCGAAGAAGGAAAAGGGTCTGCAACAGCTGAAGCAAAAAGCTGCAATTTTCTAAGTTTAAAACCATTCCGAAACACCTCCGAAACACTCCCGAGCCCTCAGGGCTCCTAACCAAACACATGCACTAACTCAACAACATCATACAAACTCATCCGTGCGATCGAATCGCCTAAATAACCTCAAAAACAAAGAATCAAACCTCAAATTCAAGAATTTTTCTAAAACTTCATCAAGTTTCAAATTTAGAACTTTAAGTCCGAATCACGTCAAACGACGTCCGTTTTTAACCAAATTTTACAGGAACATCTTAATTCACATATAAGACCTGTACCGGGCGCCGGAACCAAAATACGGGCCCGATACCAACACGTTCCATTCAAATATCATTTCAATTTTCCTTAATAAATTCAGAAAAACAATTTCTTTTAAAAATTTATTTCTCGGGCTCGGGACCTCGGAATTCGATTTCGGGCATACGCCCGAGTCCCGTATTTTCCTACGGACCCTCCGGGACAGTCAAATCACGGGTCCGGGTCCGTTTACCCAAAAAGTTGACCAAAGTCAAATTTATTCATTTTAATATCAAAACTTAGCATTTTTCACAGAATTTCATATTTAAGCTTTCCGGCTACGCGCTCGGGCTGCGCACGCAAATCGAGGCAACTCTAAATGAGGTTTTCAAGGCCTCGAAAGCACAAAATTAATTAAAAACATGTGATGACCCTTTGGGTCGTCACATTATCATAACTGTTAATCCTTCATCGACTGCCCCTGGCCGGGCACTCAACTCCACCTCGAGGGCCCATGTATACAAGCTCGAGGCTCCGATTTCCAGCCATTTGGTTCTATTACTATACTATCTGCAAGCTATTATCTCATTGTTTCTAATCTTTCTATTAGCCTATTACCTAACAACTAGCATAAAAAAATATCACGTATTTTTAGAACCACAAAATCAAATCTAATTGTTATTACCATTTTCAAGGTAAACAGTTTGGCGCCCACCGTGGGGCTAAAAATAACAGTGATTGTTTTCTTATTGGTTTGCTACACATCACAAGTTATCTTTCACGCTTTTTCTCATCCGAGAATCTTTGATTTCAGGTCAAAATGTCTAACTCGGTAAACCCACATGACAACAACGGCCTCGAAGACCATAAAAAGTATGGTACAACTGTTCCAGGTAATGGTGTACCACCACAAAACCCTGAGGTCGCACCAGAATCGATTCCCGTCGGTACGGTCTCACACAACCCTCAATGCATTGGCGTAAGTTCCCACACCAACAGGAATACACACCGAGAAAATCAACTGGACACTCGAAAAAACCTCACTCGAGAAGAGAGAGAAGCAAACAGGGGAAGCAAAGTGGGAAAACCTTAGCACATCATTCATATGACTATCGGGGGAACCGACGTTCCCCAGGGGACCGGTATCAAGCGGATAAAGGTTTCTCGGCGACGCAAGGGCAAACCCGGGGCCGGGCATATGAGGACACCCTCGTGTTCAACGAATAAGACTTCCAGACTCTATCTCATCCACACAACGATGCGCTGGTAATCTCGTTTCTCTTAATAATATCCAAATTAAACGTGTACTCGTGGATCTAGGTAGCTCGGCCAACGTAGTTAGGTTGGCGGTGATAAAATAGCTCCGATTACTCGACCAGGTCATACATACCTCCCGAATCCTCCGCGGCTTCAATATGGCCGACGAAGCAACAAAAGGAGAAATCACCCTCCCGGTTAACATATCCGACGCAATTCGAGATACCAGGTTTCACGTCATTAGAGGTGACACGAGGTACAATGCCTTGCTCGGTAGGCCATGGATACATAACATGAGGGCGACACCATCGACCGTGCATCAAATGATGAAGTTTCCAACAAAGGACGGAATAAAGACGGTGTATGGGGAGCAACATGTGGCGAAGGAAATGTTCGCGGTCTATGAAGAGGTACCAAATTCTTCACATTCCACCTCGGAAGAGTTGGAAAGACAACATACCCCCGAGGATGATGAAGAGGATTTCCTCACCCCCAGAACCTTCGTTGCCCCCGAAGAATCGGATGCAACAAAGTCGACCGTTGAAGAACTGGAGCAAGCCGTATTGGTCGAGCATCTCCTAGATCGGAAGGTATACCTGGGGACGGGATTAACCCCCGAACTCAGGAGAAAACTCATTCAATTCCTTATTGACAACATCGATTGCTTTTCTTGGTCACATATAGACATGACAGGGATCTCACCGGAGATAACTACCCATCGACTAAGCGTCCACCCCAGGTATAAACTAGTGAAGCAAAAAAGGAGACCCTAGTCCGAGATAAAGCATGCATTCATCAAAGACGAGGTAACGAAGCTCTTCAAGTTAGGGTCAATTAGGGAAGTAAAATATCCCGAATGGTTGGCCAATGTGGTGGTAGCTCCCAAAAAGGGGAATAAACTAAGAATGTGCGTATATTATATAGATCAAAATAGGGCGTGTCTGAAGGACTTGTTCCCACTGCCCAAATTCGACCGTTTGATTGATGCCACGGCCGGCCATAAAACCCTCACTTTTCTCGATGCCTATTCGGGTTATGATCAAATTCAGATGAACCCCGAGGATAGAGAAAACACTTCGTTCAACACGAAGTACGGTACGTACTGTTATAATGTAATGCCCTTCGGGCTAAAAAACGCAGCGGCCACGTACCAACACCTAGTTAATAAGATGTTCAAACATCAAATAGGCAAGTCCATAGAAGTTTATATTGACGACATGCTAGTTAAGTCCGTGTGCGCAGAGGACCATTTGATTCATTTATAGGAAACAATCGACATCCTCAGAAGTTACAACATGAAACTCACTCCCGAGAAATGCGCCTTCGGGGTAGGATCGGGAAAATTCTAAGGTTTCATGGTATGGAACAGAGTAATCGAGATCAACCCCGACAAAATCAAATCCATCGAAGAAATTATGGTGGTAAATAACGTAAAGGCCGTACAGCGGCTGACCGGGCGGATAGCAGCCTTGGGCCGGTTCATATCAAGGTCGTCGGACAGGAGTCACCATTTCTTCTCCTTTCTCAAAAAGAAAAACAAATTTGAATGGACTCCGGAATGCCAACGCGCCTTAGAGGAGTTGAAGCAATACCTGACAAGCCCGCCTTTGCTCCACACCCCAAAAAAGGATGAGACATTGTATTTATACTTGGCCGTATCCGAGATAGCGGTAAGTGGTGTACTGGTTCGAGAGGAGCAAGGTATGCAATTCCCTGTTTATTATGTAAGTCGGATCCTGGGAGATGCCGAAACCAGGTATCCGTAACTAGAAAAACTAGCTCTTGCATTAATAAGCGTATCACGAAAATTGAAACCTTATTTTCAATGCCATCGTATTTGTTATTTAACAACATATCCCCTCCAGAGCATATTGCATACGCCCGAACTATCGGGGCGATTGGCCAAATGGGCCATCGAATCGGGGGGTATGATATCGAGTATCAACCCCGAACGGCTATCAAGTCCCAAATTCTGGCGGACTTCGTGGCCGACTTCTCGCCCTCCCTCTTGCTCGAGGTAGAAAAGGAACTTTTACTAAAAACGGGCACATCTTCTGGGGTATGGACCTTGTTCACTGACGGCGCCTCGAACGTGAGAGGATCCGGGCTCGGTATAGTTCAGAAGCCGCCTACGGGCGGCATAATCAGACAATCTATAAAAACTGCAAGATTGACTAACAATGAAGCCGAATATGAGGCTATGATTGTAGGTCTGGAATTGGCCAAAGGCCTAGGAGCTAAAATCGTCGAAGCAAGATACGATTCGCTCCTGGTAGTAAATCAGGTAAATGGGAGCTTCGAGGTCCGAGAAGACAGGATGCAAAGATACTTGGACAAAATTCAAGTCACATTACACCGTTTCAAAGAATGGACTCTGGTCCACATACCTCGAGAGCAGAACAGCGAGGCCGATGCCCTCGCAAACCTGGGATCATCTGTCGAAGAAGATGACCTGCTCCCCGGGGCTGTTGTTCAGCTATCCAAATCATTGGTCGAGGAAGGTCATGCGGAGATCAACTCCACTAGCCTGACATGGGATTGGAGAAATAAATATATTGACTATCTGAAAGACGGGAAACTACCCACGGATCCTAAAGAATCGAGGGCCCTGCAAACCAAAGCAGCCCGATTCTCGCTCGATGAAAACGGGACTCTGTACAGAAGAACCTTCGATGGCCCCCTAGCAGTATGTCTGGGGCTGCGAGACACAGATTATGTACTCCGAGAAATCCATGAGGGCAACTGCGGAAACCATTCCGGCGCGATTCCTTAATTCGAAAGGTGATCAGGGCAGGCTACTATTGGGACAGCATAGAGAAGGACACCAAAGAGTTTGTCCGCAAATGCGACAAATGCCAAAAATTCACCCCAATGATTCACCAACCTGGTGAACAACTACATTCAGTTTTGTCACCATGGCCGTTCATGAAATGGGGGATGGACATCGTAGGACCTTTACCAACAGCGCCAGGTAAAGCTAGATCTATTTTATTTATGACTGACTATTTCTCAAAATGGGTTGAAGCACAGGCCTTCAAAAAAAAAGGGAAAAGAAGTCATCAATTTCATCTAGGACCATATCATATGCCGATTCGGAATTCCTTCCGAGATAACATGTGATAATGGGAAACAATTCTTCGGAAGCAAAGTGACTCAGTTCCTCGAGGATCACAAAGTCAAAAGGATCCTGTCAATGCCCAACCACCCATGTGCAAACGGCCAAGCCGAGTCCACAAAAAAAACCATCATTCAAAACTTAAAAAGAAACTAGAAAGCGCAAAGGGAAGATGCAGAGAAATATTACTCGAAGTACTCTGGGCATATTGAACAACTCCAAAATCAAGCACGGGCGAAACACCTTTCTCCTTGGTGTATGGCACCGAGGCTCTGATACCAGTCGATGTCGGAGAACCCACCGCCATATTCTGACACACCACCGAGAGCTCAAAAAATGAGGCCATGACTATTGCTCTCGAATTATTAGATGAAAAGCGAGAAGCCTCGCTGGTCCGAATAGCCGCACAAAAATAGAGGATCGAAAGATACTACAACAGGAGAACAAATATCTGACATTTTGGAATCGGGACTTAGTCCTAAGGAAAGTCACCTTGAATTCTCGAAACCCTAATGAAGGAAAGCTAGGTCAGAAATGGGAAGGACCGTACCGCGTCCTCAGATAGTCGGCAAAGGATCCTACAAACTCAGCACCATGGAAGGCGAACAACTTCCAAGCAATTGGAACATATCAATGCTCAAACGATATTACTGCTAAGGTGTCCGATGGAAGACTCCGAAACACCCTCAAGCTCGAAGACCTTAGGGTTTCAAAGCATACGTTGCACTATTTTCTTCAACCGGGTTTTTATCCCGAAAAGGGTTCTACCGACAAGGCTTTTTTACGAGGCAACACTCATATGCTACCTAAGGAAGACTCAACAAGTATTCAAGGCTTCTCTTCAATCAACCTCGAACACTGGGGGCCATCCCCACGGAAGGTCACCTCCTCGGAGAAGCCAAGATGTGCTGAACGAGGTCTCAATAGGAAAATGGTGTACCGGACCAAACGGTCGAAATGAACCGTGTCCGTATAGAATAACCGAGCCCTTGACAGCAAAAACATGTATACTTGTACCAAGTAATAAAAGAATACCTTCCCCGCCATCGAAGCATTTCGCGTTTCAAAGAAGCTCGGTATTTTTTACAAAAACGGCTCCAGAGCCAAAAACGTCCCGAACACTCGGGAACTGGCGTAAGAAACTCGAAGCCGTTTGACCTCTGAGTCGGAAGCTTCAAATTTGTAAGCCCTCAATGAGGCAACATTAAGATTACAAAGACGGCTCCAAAAGCCAAAAACGTCCTGAACACTCGGGGACTGGCGTCGAGAACTCAAGGCACATGACCTCAGGGTCGGAAACTCCGAACTCATAAGCCCTCAATGATGCAACACCAACTTTACAAGGAATGGCTTCAAAGCTAAGAAACATCCAATGACTCGGGGACTACCGCCAACTGTCTATAATCCTATACATCATTGTCTATAAACAACGTAAAGAAACAAGGAATAACAGGATAGAAGTTCGAGGCCTGTCGACGCGGGCAGGTGTACCTTGAAGTCTCCAAAATCAAGCCACACAATGCGCTAATACTAAGGGTCACACCTCCTTATTCCTATCCCCGGAAGCGATATAAGGGAGTTTTTTCAAATTTAAGTGACAATCAAAACGGGATTATTTATTTAAAATTCAAAGTCACCACTTAGGATAATTTATGGTGTCCCAAGTCACCGGTTCAAATCCCGAATCGAGGAAAGATTGACTCAGTTTTATAGTCCGCGAACACATAAATTCGGGTAAGGAATTTTATTAACTCGGGAGAAGGTGTTAGGCATTCCCGAGTTTCGTGGTTTTAGCACGAACTATTAATAATTGGCCTATTATCTTAATTAAACATTTTAAAACTAGTGTGCATTTTTAGACTTTTAAACCGTTTTTAATTATTTTGACCGCTTTTAGGATTTATGGAATTATTTTTGAACAAGTTACGATTGTCGTACACTTGTTTGTTTTGGAACACACCGCAAATCACGCTACATGAAATGCAACCGCAATTTGCGATATGTTTATTTTTATTAATGTTCGAAGTTTTTACCATCGGGTTACATGAAATGCACCCCCGAATTTGGAAATTAGGTATCATGACTATGCCACGGGAACCGTACCTATAGCCACGATGGTTTAATTATGCGCCTAAAGCAAACTACGAAAGTTCAAGGCATTTTCAATACTAATTAAAGTAATTAATATGAGGGCCATAGATTATGGATTTTGTTTGCGTATGGCGCACCTCAATTTATTTTTAAAAGAAAAGATTAAAATTTCACTAAGGCAAACTACAGATACTCCTACTTTAATCTAATTTAAATTTAAATATTATAACCACGTCACGGGAACCGTACCCGTAGTTGTAATAATTTAATTGCGCGCCTAAAGGTTCGCGGCCTAAAATGCTCTTATGACTAATTAATAGAATAAAGTGATACACTCCAATTTTCTTTCATTTAACGCCAAGCTTGTGGCCTAATAAACTCAAATTCCCACTCATTTAATGACAAAGCTCGTCGCCAAATATTATTAAAAGCCCACAAATATCAAACATCATTTATAGCTAAGCGTGCCAACAAACTTTCGCTTTTTTACTCTTCTTTTTTATTTTATTTTAAGCCTAACTCAAAATTTCAATAAAAAACAAATAAATTTAATTTGTCATATCGATAATCCAAACTGCCAATGCGAGGTGGTTTCAGGCGATGGCTGCTGGTGGGTGTTCTGGGTGAAGGGTCGCGAAGAAGACGAGGTCAGGGGGGGTGGGGTTTTATCTGAAAACGGCGCTCATTTCTTGCTTAGGGATCTTAGACTAGCGTCTGATTTTCACTTTTGGAGAAGATGAAGTTTAAAAGGGAGGGTGTTCCGTGTATGAAAAACGATGCTCATCAGCCTTGGGGATCTAGGGTCTTAGAGTATCCCTATTTTTTAGGCTAATTTTGGTTATATAGAGAGGGTTTTAGGTTAAGGGGTATGGGTATGATATTATTGGGCCTTAAAATTTGGCCAAAGACTACAAAAAATGGACTACAAGATTAAAATGGGACAAACTAATCCAAGACTAACTCTTCCTACAAAATATAAAACTAGTCTTAATTAATTGAACTAAACTATATCGAAACTATTTTTGTGTTTTCAAGATTATATGAAAATAACGATAAGGTACTATTTTTGTATATATTTTTACTTAAATTTATGAAAGATAGGTAAGCTAAAATATTTTTGTAATTTTTATTTTTGTGACGAAATAAAATAAAAGAGTCAAAATTAGTTGAAGTAGCGATATTAGGCCTAAACTAAATATTTACATGCTAAAATATAAAAAATCTTGGGGAGGGTCAAAAATTACATGTCTACAGCTGCCCCTCTTTGACTGGAAACACGAAGAGTTTTCAGACAAAGAACGACGAGACAGGTTTTTTGACCCGACCCTTATTTAGAGAGACCAAAAACTAAGAGAAAGGAGAATGTGACCGAGCCCTGGTATCTGCTTGCCTACATATCCTTAGCTATAAAGGAATCAGGCCACGTGTAGTTCAGAATTAGGAAGAGTGATGGAGTACCGAGGTGGAGAGCCGAGCGAGGTGCCGTTCCGTCGAGGTTCCGGTCCGCGGTCCTGTTATTACATCAAAATCAAAAAAATGAAAACGACTAACTAAGCCTGTCAACTATGAGTTACAAGATTCCTACCTATAAGTCTTCTGAAGCTTGATCTTGAGTCTTGAATAGTTCTTCATGCAAAATGTATATTTGAACCTTGACGCTTGCTAGCTGTAGGTGCTAGTTCATTCTTATTCAGCTTTTTCGGATCAAGACTGGACATGCAGTGCTTGTGACCTCAGCCATGTCTTGAGCAGCTCACGTCTTTCATCAACTTCTGCATTTGGATTCACTTCTTGCTTTTCTCTCTTTTTTTTTTATTCTAGATTGTGACTAACTTCTGTTCATCATCTCGAACTGTTGACTCGCATTCCTGCTGCGAGCTTCTTTTGTTGCTGACTTGAATTGCATTCTGAAGTGAATTCCCTTGTTTTCTAGGTGGGCGCCTGATTGCCAAAACATGAACTGTCTTCCTTTGAAACATGAACTGCTTTCCCTTGAAACTCGAACTGTTTTCCCTTGAAACTTGAACTGTTTTCCCTTGTTCTCCAGGTGGGCGCCTGATTGCTGAACTTGACCTGCTTTCCCTCGAACTTGTGTTGTCTTCCCTTTGTTCTCCAGGTGGGCGCCTGATTGCTGAACTTGACCTACTTTCCCTTGAAACTTAAGCTGTTTTCCCTTGTTCTCCAGGTGGGCGCCTGATTGCTGAACTTGACCTGCTTTTCATTGAAACTTAAGCTATTTTCCCTTGTTCTCCAGGTGGGCGCCAGATTGTTGAACTTGACCTGCTTTCCCTTGAAATTTGAGCTATTTTCCCTTGAAACTTGAACTGTTTTCCCTTGTTCGGGTGGGCGCCTGATTGCTGAGCCTCAAACTGCCTTCTTTTGAAACTTGAACTGCTTTCCCTTGTTCTCCAGGTGGGCGCCTGATTGCTTGAACTTGAATCGCGTTCCCTTGACACTGCTTTTCCTTTGGACTACTTTCCCTTGTTCTCCAGGTGGGCGCCTGATTGCTTGAGCTTCGAACTGCTTTCCTTTGAAATTGCTTTTCCTTTGGACTACTTTCCCTTGTACTCCAGGTGGGCGCCTGATTGCTTGAACTTCGAACTGCTTTTCCTTGAAACTTGAGCTGTTTTTCCTTGTTCTCCAGGTGTGCGCCTGATTGCTTGAGCCTAAACTGCTTTCCTTTCCCTTGAACCTTGTGTTGTCTTCCCTTGTTCTCCAGGTGGGCGCCTGATTACAACAAACAGACAAAACAAAAGAATTTTTTTTGCCCCAGTTTGATATTGGGAACAATCTGTGAGTGCTAACCGACTCTTGTTATCAAAATAAGTTCTAAGCTAAATTCCCTTATCCTGAAAATTTCAAACCAAGTCTCATCTTAAAAAGTGAAAACTTAAATGCTGAATTATACTTCCCAAAAGAAAAAACACACGTGAAACCTTGTCACTTGCGAGGGTCTCGAAACTTACTAAATCCCGTTATCTGGGAGAATACTGAAAACTTACGGCCGAGCCTATTTGGCACCTGCCTTCTTCACGGAGGGTTTCTCTGGAACAAACAAAATTTCCTGCCCCTGTTTCAATCAAAGAAAATCTTGTCAGTTCGAAAATGTGGTGGTTAGTTTGCGGCATTCTTGCTGAGGGTGGCCTTTCCACTGTCATGCTTTGTTCTGCTCATCTGTATCCGACCGGTTAGGAATTGTTTCACCTTCTGATTGAACCTTAACCATGGATCCCTGAATGACCTGAGTGCCCTATACTCAACCTGCTGTTTTACATTTCTGACCTTTCTACCTGAACCTCTATATCTCCCACAAGATTCCCAAATAATTCGTCCAATGGAGCTTTCACTGACACCTTATTTTCGCTTTGCATCATGCTATCTATGGTATGTTTTTTGCCGCACTTTGCTTTGTGCACTTTTGGAAGTTGGTTGTGAGCTTTGCGATCCTTTCTTTTGCTTTGCAAGGCTAACATTGAAAATGCCTTAGAGGAGTAAACCCAAAAGGAAATGAAATGCAATGACTTCGAAAGTTATGAATAGAGAAGAAAAATCAAACAGAAGGACTATTTGAGGAAGAAAAGGAAAAGGGACTTATCTGAGCGAGGTTGCTGGCATCAATGATCAAGACATGCATTTTGGATTAATCAGCCTAGTCCATTCAGTCAATCCTCTTTCAGTCTTCACACTTTGTGCCCGGGGTTCCCATGATCCGATTCCTCTGCAAAGTCCACAACCTTATTCGGCTTGCAGTGCCCTGAAGGGTTTTCACTAGCAAACCTCTCTCATTTATTCATCTCTCAACTCACTATCGCCTTATGGTGCCCGTGAGGGTTTTCACCAATAAGCCTTTCTCATTTTTAATTTCTCTCAGCTTTCAATCGCCTTACGGTGCCCGAGAGGGTTTTCACCAATAAGACTCTCTCATTTTTTAATTTTTTCCTGCTTAGACCAAAGTGTTGCCCCTGATATGAATCACACCTCTACTTGCTCGACTTGGCATCTCTCAAAGTCTGATCGGAAGGTCTTTCTTTGGACTGTAATGTGGGCTTTCGGAAAGGGTTAGAACGAAAGGATATCAAAAGGCTCAAAACAACTTGAATGGGTTCAAAATTACAACTTTTGGAATCAGATTTCTTACAACAACTACAACTTTCTGCCCCAGTTTCTTTGCTTGGGGACTGTTGGATTTTTATTTTGATGGGACCGAACCGTGAGGCTGCCTACGTATCCTTAAAAGCAATCAGGTCGAACGAAGTTCATGAAACATGAGTTGCTTTGTTTTTCTTTGTACTTTCTTCTTCTCTTTTCTTTCTCTCTCTTTTTCTTTCTTTTTCTTCTCTTTTTTTTAGTCATCATTTTTTCATTATTCTCCTTTCTCTCTTCTTCTCTTTTCATTTTCTCTCTCTTTAACTTATGTCTCTGTGTCTTTGATCTTTGCTACTGATTCCAAAAGAGGGGTATGAAAGAAAACAAATAAGGCTTAAAGGGGTAACAATGGATAAAGTGTTTAGATAGCAGAATAAAATGCCTTCGTCATTTCAACCTTGAAAACATTCCAAGTACAAATGAACACAATTTAAACAAAAGAAATCACACATAATATCTTTGACCGCATCAGAATTGATAGCCATGTCTACACACTTTCTTTCTATATCTGTTAAATACAAAGTACCATTGGACAACACTCTCGTTACCACGAACGGCCACTGCCAATTTGGGGCAAACTTGCCTTTTGCTTCCGCCTGATGTGGGAGGATGCATTTCAATACCAACTGACCCACTTCAAATTTCCGGGGACGCACCTTCTTGTTGTATGCTCTGGCCATTCTGTTTTGATACAATTGGTCGTGACATACTGCTGCCAGTCTTTTCTAATCAATTAGACTTAATTACTCCAACCGAGGTTTGACCTACTCATCATCATCAATGTCTGCTTCAGGAACAATTCGAATGGATGGAATCTCAACCTCCACAGGTATCACTGCTTCAGTACCATACACCAACAAATAAAGAGTTGCACCTACTGAAGTGCGAACAATAGTGCGATAACCCAACAACTCAAATGGAAACTTTTCATGCCATTGCCTAGAACCTTGCACCATCTTTCGAAGTATCTTCTTTATGTTCTTGTTGGCTGCCTCAACCGCTCCGTTTGCCTTGGGACAATACGGAGTGGAATTTTGGTGCATAATCTTGAACTGCTGACATACTTCCTTCATCAAATGACTGCTAAGATTTGCGCCATTGTCCGTGATGATTCCCTTTGGAATTCCGAACCGACAAATGATGTTTGAATGAACGAAGTCAATCACTGGTTTCTTGGTCACAGATTTGAAAGTCATAGCCTCAACCCACTTAGTGAAATAATCAATGGCCACCAAAATGAACCTGTGCCCATTGGATGCTGCTGTCTCGATTGGTCCGATGACATCCATGCCCCAAGCAACAAAGGGCGAAGGTGCGGACATTGTGTGTAGTTCAGATGGGGGAGAATGGATCAAATCACCGTGCACCTGGCATTGATGACACTTTCGTACAAAGCTGATACAATCTCGCTCCATGGTAAACCAATTATAGCCTGCTCGAAGAATTTTCTTTGCCAAAACATAGCCACTCATATGGGCCCCGCAAACTCCGGAATGTACCTCGGTCATGATGGTCGTGGCTTGCTTAGCATCGATGCACCTTAACAACCCAAGATCTGGAGTTCTTTTGTACAAAATTCCCCCGCTCAAGAAAAATCCACTAGCCAAACGTCGAATTGTTCTCCTTTGATCACATGTGGCTTGCACCGGATATAACCCCATCCTGATGTATTCCTTGATATCATGGAACCATGGCTCACCATCGAGTTCTTCTTCCACCATGTTACAGTAAGCATGCTGATCACGGACCTGAATATGCAAAAGGTCGATATAAGCCTTATCTGGATGATGCAACATTTACACCAGAGTAGCCAAGGCATCAACAACCTCATTATGGATCCTAGGGATATGCCTGAATTCCACTGATCTGAACCCCTGAAAAAGATCATGCAGACATTGTCGATATGGTATGAGCTTCAAATCTCGAGTCTCCCATTCTCCCTGAATCTGGTGCACTAACAGATCTGAATCTCCCAAAACCAGCACTTCCTGGACTCCCATGTCCACAGCTAATCCTAAACCTAAAATGCATGCTTCGTACTCAGCCATGTTGTTGGTGCAATAGAAACGAAGTTGAGCTGTGACAGGGTAGTGGTGCCCTGTTTCAGAAATGAGCACAGCTCCTATCCCAACACCTTTCATGTTAGCAGCCCCATCAAAGAAAAGTTTCTAGCCGGGCTTCTCATCCTGCTCGACCTCCTCAATATGCATTACCTCTTCATCAGGAAAATAAGTTTTCAACGGCTCATATTCTTCATCCACCGGGTTCTCGGCCAAGTGATCAGCCAAAGCTTGTGCTTTCATTGCCGGCCGAGTCACATAGACGATGTCAAATTCGGTGAGCAAAATCTGCCACTTTGTGAGTCTTCCTATGGGCATAGGCTTCTGAAAGATATAATTCAAAAGATCCAGGCGAGAAATGAGGTATGTAGCATAGGATGACAAATAGTGCTTCAGCTTATATGCCACCCAAGTCAGGGCGCAACATGTCCTCTCAAGGGGAGTATACTTAACCTCATAGGATGTGAACTTCTTGCTAAGATAATAGATGGCTTGCTCTTTCCTGCCAGTGATGTCATGTTGACCAAATATGCAGCCAAATGAATTATCCAGGACTGTGAGATAAAGAATCAACGGTCTTCCTGGTTCTGGCGGTACCAACACAGGTGGGTTTGATAAATACTCCTTGATCTTATCGAATGCTTCTTGGCACTCATTGGTCCATTTGATCGAAACATCCTTCTTTAGCAACTTGAAGATGGGCTCACAGGTTGTCGTCAGTTGAGCAATAAACCTGCTAATGTAGTTCAACCTCCCTAAAAGACTCATCACCTCAGTCTTGTTCTTTGGCGGTGGTAATTCCTGAATAACCTTGATTTTTGACAGGTCCAGCTCGATGCCCCGCCGACTGACCATGAAGCCTAACAGCTTGCCTGACAGAACACCGAATGCACACTTTGCAGGGTTGAGCTTAAGATTGTACCTGCGGAGCCTCTGTAAAAATTTTCTCAGGTCCCTGACATGGTCAGACTGCTTCCTGGACTTTATGATTACATCATCCACGTAGACCTCAATCTCCTTGTGTATCATGTCATGGAATATGGTGGGCATATCCCTCATGTAAGTTGCCCCAGCATTTTTCAAGCCGAACGACATGACCCAATAGCAATATGTTCCCCATGGCGTGATAAATGCCGTCTTCTCTGCATCTTCCTCATCCATTAAGATCTGACGATACCCCGCATAGCAGTCCACGAAAGACCCAATCTCATGCTTGGCACAATTATCAATCAAAATGTGGATATTTGGCAATGGAAAATTGTCCTTTGGACTTGCTTTATTGAGGTCACGGTAATCAACACACACTCTGGTCTTACCATCTTTCTTTGGCACAGGCACAATATTGGCTAACCACGTGGGATACCGCATGACTCGAATGACTTTTGCATCAAGCTGCTTTGTGACTTCTTCTTTAATCTTCACACTCATGTCAGTTTTAAACTTTCTCAACTTCTGCTTAACGGGACGGAATGCTGGATCAATTGGCAATTTGTGGACCACCAAATCGGTACTCAAACCTGGCATGTCATCATACGCCCATGCAAAAATATCCTTATACTCGAACAATGCTTTAATTATTTCTTCCCTGATTTGCGGTTCAAGATGGACACTTATCTTAGTTTCTCTGACATTATCTAGGTCCCCTAGATTGATTGCTTCTGTATCATTCAGATTAGGCTTGGGGTTTTCTTCAAAATGATTTAGCTCNTCTCTCTTCTTCTCTTTTCATTTTCTCTCTCTCTTTAACTTTTGTCTCTGTGTCTCTGATCTTTGCTACTGATTCCAAAAGAGGGGTATGAAAGAAAACAAATAAGGCTCAAAGGGGTAACAATGGATAAAGTATTTAGATAGCAGAATAAAATGCCTTCGTCATTTCAACCTTCAAAACATGCCAAGTACAAATGAACACAATTTAAACCAAAGAAATCATACATAATATCTTTTGACCGCATCAGAATTGATAGCCATGTCTACATACTTGCCTTCTATATCTGTTAAATACAAAGCACCATTGGACAATACTCTCGTTACCACGAACGGCCCCTGCCAATTTGAGGCAAACTTGCCTTTTGCTTCCGCTTGATGTGGGAGGA
Organism: Nicotiana attenuata; assembly: GCF_001879085.1. Taxonomy (NCBI): domain Eukaryota; kingdom Viridiplantae; phylum Streptophyta; class Magnoliopsida; order Solanales; family Solanaceae; genus Nicotiana; species Nicotiana attenuata. The sequence continues at coordinate 599,938 of NW_017670440.1, forward strand.
TGCGTTTCAATACCAACTGACTCACTTCAAATTTCCGGGGATGCACCTTCTTGTTGTATGCTCTGGCCATTCTCTTTTGATACAACTGGCCGTGACATACTGCTGCCAGTCTTTTCTCATCAATCAGACTTAATTGCTCCAACCGAGTTTTGACCCACTCATCATCATCAATCTCTTCTTTAGCAACAATTCGAATGGATGGAATCTCAACCTCCGCTGGTATCACTGCTTCAGTACCATACACCAACAAATAAGGAGTTGCACCTACTGAAGTGCAAACAGTAGTGCGATAACCCAACAACGCAAAAGGCAGCTTTTCATGCCATTTCCTAGAACCTTGCACCATTTTCGAAGTATCTTCTTTATGTTCTTGTTGGCTGCCTCAACCACTCCATTTGCCTTGGGACGATACGGAGTGGAATTTTGGTGCATAATCTTGAACTGCTGACATACTTCCTTCATCAAATGACTATTAAGATTTGCGCCATTGTTCGTGATAATTACCTTTGGAATTCTGAACCGACAAATGATGTTTGAATGAACAAAGTCAACCACTGCTTTCTTGGTTACAGATTTGAAAGTTATAGCCTCAACCCACTTAGTAAATAATCGATGGCCACCAGAATGAACCTGTGCCCATTGGATGCTGCTGGCTCGATTGGTCCGATGACATCCGTGCCCCAACCAACAAAGGGCCAAGGCGCGGACATTGTGTGTAGTTCAGATGGGGGAGAATGGATCAAATCACAGTGCACCTGGCATTGATGACACTTCCGCACAAAGTTGATACAATCTCGCTCCATGGTAAGCCAATAATAGCCTGCTCGAAGAATTTTCTTTGCCAAAACATAGCCACTCATATGGGGCCCGCAAACTCCCGAATTTACTTCAGTCATGATGATCGTGGCTTGCTTAGCATCTATGCATCTCAACAATCCGAGGTCTGGAGTTCTTTTGTACAGAACTCCTCCGCTTAAGAAGAATCCACTTGCCAATCGTCGAATTGTTCTCTTTTGATCACCTGTGGATTGTGCCGGATATACCCCCATCCCGATATATTCCTTGATATCATGGAACCACGGCTCACCATCGAGTTCTTCTTCCACCATGTTACAGTAAGCATGCTGATCACGGACCTGAATATGCAAAGGGTCGATATAAGCCTTATCTGGATGATGTAACATTGACGCCAGAGTAGCCAAGGCATCAGCAACCTCATTATGGATCCTAGGGATATGCCTGAATTCCACTGATCTGAACCGCTGACAAAGATCCTGTAGACATTGTCGATATGGTATGAGCTTCAAATCTCGAGTCTCCCATTCTCCCTGAATCTGGTGCACTAACAGATCTGAATCTCCCAAAACCAGCACTTCCTGGACTCCCATGTCCACAGCTAATCTTAAACCCAAAATGCATGCTTCGTACTCAGCCATGTTGTTGGTACAATAGAAACGAAGTTGAGCTGTGACAGGGTAGTGGTGCCCTGTTTCAAAAATAAGCACAGCTCCTTTCCCAACACCTTTCATGTTAGCAGCCCCATCAAAGAAAAGTTTCCAACCGGGTTTTTCATCCTGCTCGACCTCCTCAATATGCATTACCTCTTCATCAGGAAAATAAGTCTTCAAAGGTTCATATTCTTCATCTACCGGGTTCTCGGCCAAGTGATCAACCAAAGCTTGGGCTTTCATTGCCGTCCGAGTTACATAGGCGATGTCAAATTCTTTGAGCAAAATCTGCCACTTTGCGAGTCTTCCTGTGGGCATAGGCTTCTGAAAGATATACTTCAAAGGATCCAGGCGAGAAATGAGGTAAGTAGTATAGGATGACAAATAGTGCTTCAACTTCTGTGCCACCCAAGTCAGGGCGCAACATGTCCTCTCCAGGGGGGGTATACTTAACCTCATAGGATGTGAACTTCTTGCTGAGATAATAGATGGCCTGCTCTTTCCTGCCAGTGATGTCATGTTGACCCAACACGCAGCCAAATGAATTATCCAGGACTGTCAGATAAAGAATCAACGGTCTCCCTGGTTCCGGCGGTACCAACACAGGTGGGTTTGATAAATACTCCTTGATCTTATCGAATGCTTCTTGGCACTCATTGGTCCATTTGACCGCAGCATCCTTCTTTAGCAACTTGAAGATGGGCTCACAGGTTGCCATCAGTTGAGCAATAAACCTGCTGATGTAGTTCAACCTCCCTAACAGACTCATCACCTCAGTCTTGTTCTTTGGCGGTGGTAATTCCTGGATAGCTTTGATCTTCGACGGATCCAACTCAATGCCCCGCCGACAGACTATAAACCCCAACAGTTTCCCAGATGGAACACCAAATGCGCACTTTGTAGGGTTGAGCTTAAGATTGTACCTGCGGAGCCTCTGGAAAAACTTCCTTAAGTCTTTGACGTGGTCAGACTGCTTCCTGGATTTTATGATCACATCATCCACGTAAACCTCAATCTCCTTGTGTATCATGTCATGGAATATGGTGGTCATCGCCCTTATGTAAGTTGCCCCAGCGTTTTTCAAAGAAACAGCATGACCCAGTAGCAATATGCTCCCCATGGCGTGATAAATGCCGTCTTTTCCGCATCTTCCTCATCCATTAAGATCTGATGATATCCCGCATAGCAATCCACAAAAGACCCAATCTCATGTTTGGCACAATTATCAATCAAAATGTGGATATTTGGCAACGGGAAGTTATCCTTTGGACTTGCTTTGTTGAGTCACGGTAATCAACATATACTCTGGTCTTACCATCCTTCTTTGGCACAAGCATAACATTAGCTAACCACTTGGGAAACCGCGTGACCCGAATGACCTTTGTATCGAGCTTCTTCGTGACTTCTTCTTTGATCTTCACGCTCATGTCAGTCTTAAACTTCCTTAAGTTCTGCTTGACGGGAGGGAAAGTTGGATCAGTTGGTAATTTGTGGACCACCAAGTCGGTACTCAAACCCGGCATATCATACGACCATGCAAAAATATCTTTGTATTCAAACAGTGCTTTGATTATTTCCTCCCTGATCTGCGGTTCGAGATGGACACTTATCTTGGTTTCTCTGACATTATCTGGATCTCCTAAATTGATTGCTTCGGTTTCATTCAAATTAGGCTTGGGTTTTTCTTCAAAATGATTTAATTCTTTACTGATTTCCTCAAGTGCCTCATCCTCATCATATTTTGTTTCATCATCACTCTCTATTTCTTGGATTATTATTTCAGAATTAGATTGACTTTTAAGACTTGGCCGAAGATTCCTCATGCATGTCATATCATTGAAACCAGCATAAAAAGAACTGTTCAAAGAAGAAAAGAAAACAAAAATAATAACTATCAGGAATGATGGAAAAAGGGAAATTGCATTTCATTGAAAATAAAGGATAACAGGGTTTGTACATCAAACAAGCGAGAAAATAAAAATCTGGGTCACAACCCTGGAATGACCCAGATTGAAAGAAAAACAAAGCAAACTACCAAAACTCCCTCCGAGTAGGGAGAGGAGTAGCCTTCCAATTGTTAAGCTTTACTTTTGGCCCGACAAACTGCACATCCGCTCTGGAACCCTTTCCAACTTCTACCATGTTCACATCATCAAACAAACTTTGAAACCTTTCGATTAACTCTTCATCAACATAAATCACAGGATTTGGAACTGTTGTCATTGGGCGTTTCACGGCACCGGGCTTGACAAATGACCTGGAGAGACGCAGGATAGGCTTCGGAAGTGCCCACGCTTTCTGTTTTAACCTTTTGGCCCTTTTCACGTCTGCCGCTGTGGGTTTGAATCCAATGCCGAAGTATCCAAGTTTTTAGGCAGAGACACTGGGTGCACGATACCTTGCCTGGCACAAAACCGTTCTTCAGCATTTCAGACGCCACCATGACAGATGCGGAGGCTAACTTTGGAGTTGGAATACATTTTCCTTCTGGAACCTTCTCAACTAGCACTGTTTCAGAAACCTGGTAGACCCAAGGCCCTTGATCATCTTCGACCTCAATGAACGGGACTGAAACATCATTGTAAGCAATCCAGCTCTCATCACCATGCACAACAATCTCCTGTTTGTCCCACTCAAATTTGACCATCCGGTGCAAAGAGGATGGGACTGCTTTGGCTACATGTATCTAGGGACGACCCAACAACAAATTGTAAGAGACGGACACATCCAATACCAGAACTCCATGGTGAATTCAACCGGTCTTATTGTCAATTCAAGCACTATGTCACCAACCGAATCATTTCCTCCACCGTCAAAACCTCGGACACATATACTGTTCTTATGGACCCTTTCAGTATCAATCTCCAACTTGTGCAAAGTGGAGAGAGGGCAAATATTTGCACTGGAGCCATTATCCACCTTTACTCTAGTGACCACAGAATCTTCACACTTCACTGTAAGATAGAGAGCTTTGTTGTGTTCAGTACCATCCACAGGCAACTCGTCATCAGAGAACGTGACCCTGTTCACCTCAAATATCTTATTGGCAATCTTCTCCAAATTGTTTACTGTGATTTTGTCGGGGACATGAGCTTCGTTCAGAATTTTCATCAGGTCCCGACGATGCTCATCGAATGGATTAACAATGACAGCAAGGAAATTTGAGCAGGAGTCTTTCTCAACTGCTCCACGATGGAATAATCTTGTACCTTCTTTTTTCTCAGAAAAGCCTCCGCTTCTTCTTCAGTGATTGCTTTCTTTACTAGAACTGGATTATCCTTTGAGTGCCTTAGCTTTCCTCAACTCTTCCGGGGCAAAGCATCTCCCTGAACAAGTTAATCCCTGGGCCTCATTGACTTCCTCTTTCACTTCCTTCCCCCTTGTAGGTCACTATCACCCGTTCATAGCTCTATGGGATAGCCTTGGTACTGATCACCGGTAGCTGGGTTACAGGCTTGATGATGACAGGGTCCGTACGGGCACCCTCCACAACTATGATAGGCTTATTTGCCAACCAGGGCACGATCTCCTTTGACTTTGCATCAACTGGGGATCTCTTCTCAACTACCACAGATGGTTCACCATTCGTCATGCTCAACTTGTTCACTGACCCTTCAACCATTGGTTTTGTGACAATTGTTTTCTTGACTGTCTTGGCCTCACTAGACCGAATCATCATAACAAATTGTGATGGCTTCTTGGGTTCCCCCCTCCTTGTGTACTATCTCGATCATGTTTGTTTCATCATGAGTTGGCAATGGGTTCTGATTGATGTTGGGTGCTTCCGGAGTTTGGACCACAATCTGGTTTGTGTCAATGAGCTCTTGGATGGCATTTTTCAAGTGCCAGCACTTTTCCGTATCATGCCCTGGAGTGCCAGAACAGTATGCACAACTCAAGGATTAATCAAGATTCTTTGGAGGAGGGTTTGACAATTTCGACTCGATTGGCCTCAGCACATCCAACTGCCTCAATCTCTGGAATAAGCTGGTATAAGACTCCCCCAACGGGGTGAAAGTTTTCTTCCGCTGTAACCTCTCGTTTCTGAATACTGGCTTGGGCCGGAAACCTGGACCTGTAGGGTTACGGTGAGCTCACGGAGGTGGGTAAGCATTTTGTGGAGCTAGGTAGGTGTTTTGTGGGTTTGGGGCACGCCACTGTGGGTAAGAAGGTGGCTGAGTATATGATTGGGCGTGGTGGACAGAAATCTGAGGGTCTGGGGATGGGAAGTAGTGTTGGGGTGGATTATATGGGTTTGGGTGTAGGTTCGGTGATGGGGGTCGAGGCTGGGTATAATGGTATGACGGGCCCCCCGGTCCAAACCATGATCCTGAATCAACTGTTGCTACTTCTTCTTTTTTCTTCTTCCCGATCACTCCTCCAGTACCATTCTAGATGGCTTGGGTGGTTGCTTTGATGGCCGAGTAGCTCATGATTTTGCTCGACTTAAGCCCTTCTTCCACCATGCCGCCCATCTTTACTACCTCGTTGAATGACTTGCCAATGGCCGATATCAGATGGCCAAAGTAAGTAGGCTCCAGAGCCTGCAGAAAGTATTCCACCATCTCATTTTCCTCCATTGGAGGGTTGACTCTTGCCGCTTGTTCTCTCCAGCAAAAACCATATTCTCTGAAACTTTCTCCTGGTTTCTTTTCTATCTTAGTCAGGGACAAATGATCTGGGACAATCTCTATGTTATACTGGAAGTGTCGTGTAAATGCTTGGGCCAAATCATCCTAGGTATACCATCTACTGTGATCTTGGCGTCTGTACCATTCAAACGCCGCGCCACTCAGACTCTGGCTGAAGTATGCCATGAACAGCTCATCTCTTCCATTAGCTCCTCTCATTTTACTACAGAATCCCCTCAAGTGGGCCACCGGGTCTCCGTGCCCGTCATACAGGTCGAATTTAAGCATCTTGAATCCCACAGGCAGCTGAACATCAGGAAATAGACACAAATCTTTGTAGGCTACGCTCACCTGGCCTCCCAATCCCTGCATGTTTCCGAATGATTGTTCCAGGCTTCTTACCTTTCTGAACATCTCCTCCTGTTCCGGGTTTTTAGGTGATTTCTCAGTCTCAACAGGGATGTCGAAAAGAGGAGTATAAGAGTGATGATCTGGGGCCCTGAAAGTAGGCTCTGGGGGATAGTACTGATTATCTTGGGTCTAGAATAATGGTTCACTGGAGGATCAATGAAGTGTAGCTGGCGGGGGTGCTACGAAAACAGGGGTGGTTGGTGGAGGGGGGTATGGGATTGTTTTGGCTAGTGGTACTTGTGGGGTTTGGGATGTGGTACCCTGATAATGGTGGTAATGGGTGAAGCCTGGTGCATTTTGTGGTGATGAATCAGCAGTGGGAGGTTCTTGGGATTGAGCAAATGGCGGGATGAAAGCGGGGTTGGCAGGGTATGATGGTGGGGGATGCCCTTTCACCCACACTTGGTACATTTCGGCCATCTGATGTTTCAACTTATACAGCTCCTCTTTTAGATTAACCTCAGACTCTTCCCCCTCTCTTGACGGATCAACAACACTTGCGTCCAGTTCCTGGCCGGCCATGATCAACTTGTTCTTAGACCTGGAGTTGTACGGGTGGGTTGCCAGAATGCCGATCAAGCTAACCACCTGCCTGTACTTGATGATAACAAGCAAACTTGTTAGCGATTAAGAGCTTAACAGGATAGGCAACCGCACGTTGTGGATGCAATGAACCTAAGCAGTTAAACATTTCTATTATGCATTTGAACGACTGCTTGCTTCATCGCGGTTTTCACTAATTCTTTCATTTTGCATTTTTATTTCTCTCTTTCTTTTTCATTCCCACCTTTCCTTTGCTTGATTCTTGTCTTTCCTCTTTTATTCTCACATTTTTTTCTCTCTTGTTTTGCCATTATTTCTTTCCTCTCGATTTGTTTCCATTCTTTTTTTCTTTTTCATTTTATGGTTATGATCGAATCCTATGTGGATTGCCTACATATCATGACGCCGCATGAATCAGACCAAGCGTAGTTCTGGGGATAGATAAATAAATAAATAAAAGACACATTTTTCCTTTTCTTCAAATTTTGTAAAATAAAACATAACATCCTGATTACAACGACTTCCCTACAGACCTAAACATCTTCAGAAAGTAAAACAAGACTCAAAATGGACTGACAGACTCTAAAAGAAATTGCTACACAGACTGTAAAATAAAATCAAGAGTACATAAGTGCTTCTACTTTGCTCCAGTTGGCCTTGCTGCGGGCCTATGCGCCAGGTCTTCTTGAAGACGAAACAAGTCATCCATGATCTGTCGGACAAAAATCATAACTGAAGCGAAGAACATAGACTGGGTCATGTCTTCACACTCGTTGCATTTCATCACAATGTAGTCCTCAATCCTCCTAACCCTTTCCCTGATAATACCTTTCTCTTGTAGCAATCATCCAATCTGCTGAGATCGGGCCCCCAAAACTTGTTCGGCAGCATGATTTTGCTCTTGAAGTTGCTGCATGTCCTTTTCTAACTGCGACATCAGGGCATAGCAATGTTCCCTTTCTGCTTTGAAATCTCTTGCCTGTTTGGTCATTTCGTTCTCAAGGACATTTATCCTTTTCTTTAGACCCACCATTCCTCTGTTGTTCTTCTCTTTCAGCTGTCAGACGAAACTTGCCCGTCCCTCCGCATTCTTAACTAACTTGGCTTGGGCTTTTGCTAACTCTTTTTCAGTCTTTTCTAGGTCTTCCTCGTAAGCACCCGCCTTTCTCCTAAGGCCATTTATGAGCTTCTCATCTTGTCTACTTCTAGCCGGATTTTCGGCGACGATTTTCATTCTTTGAATTTAAGCTCATAAAGCTTCATTTTCCTGGGCCAATTTCCTTCTTTCTCCTCCAGCTTCTTGCATTTGTAGATCATTTTTGAACTCAACGTTTCTCAATTTCTCTTCAAGAGTGTGAATGGTAGCTTGGTACTTTTTCTCCTTCTCCCCCCAGGACAACCTTTCCTTGACTTTGTCATCAAAAGCCTGCACATGTGGTCTTTTTGTTGGTCTTTCGGGCTCTGGTTCAGGCTCTGGCTCATTGCTTACACCTAACTTTCCTTCAAACCATGCTGCATAATTCGGATTCACTTCCCCTTTAGCAACATCTGGTACCTGGGTGCCATTTTTTAGATACCGACAATCGTTCCAATCCTGCTGGACTAAAGCCTCTGGTAATGCGGCCTCTGGATGGAGTTCAATGACCTGAGTGGTTAGATCTTCATCTTCAGGTACTACCTGATATCTCCCTAGCTGCCTTAGGACTCTCTGTGGTGCGTATGGCTGGATACTCCGCAAACCCATAAACATTATATAACCCTTTGTGGCTGTCATATATATGATTTCTATCATCGGGAGCCAACCTATAGTCCATTCGACTTGACTTGCTTTTAGAGGTTTCAAATGGGAGATCTAAGCTTCAAACCCTTCTGGAGCGTTGTAATCTTTCACCCTTTCCTCGTAGCTTTTGATGAAGTTATCTTTGCTTGAACCATAGCTCATGAACCTGGGGTGGTGGTGGAGATGATCAATCAACCACATTTGTAGAAGAACACTGCAACCCTCGAAGAATTGAGCCCCGGATATACACAATGTCAATGCCCGGTAAATGTCTGCCAGTACTAGGGGAGCAAGTGTGTGATCTTTCTTTGTAATCAGGGTTTGCGCAACTCTAGCCATGCGGGTATCTACCATCTCCTCGGCATTTGGAAAGTCTATGATTACCAGGAACGCAACTATGAAGGCGAACCTACGATGAATTTGCCAGAGGTTCTTGTCCTGTTTGTTGTTCAGTCCTTTTTCATGTGTTTCGAACCCAACCGAATGCCCGAATTTGGAATACTAAAATTGAAAGGCACAACACCCGTTGTCCACATGAGCCTTCTTCATTTGTTTGCTGATATTAAGAAGATCAAAGAATTTGTGCACTGATGGGGCTCTCCGGAATATCAACTGTTGTTTTCTAAAGTCCCGGCCAAAATGGATGTATCCAGCTATTTCTTCCAGTGTAGGGATGAGTTCAAAATCTGAGAAGCGAAAGACATTGTGCACAGGATCCCAGAAGGTTACCAAAGCTTTGATCAAGTCTTCCCGTGGAGAGCACCCAACTGTTCTTTCACCCAGTCTTGACCATCCCCATCCAAATCATACCACCACATGCGCAACTACAACTGAGCCTGCTCTATAACTAGTAGTTTCGGGTCCTGGACAATGTTCATCTTGGTACCTGCGAATGGTTAGGGTTAGGGTTGACTCTGACAGACTTTTGAGGAAACAGTTTTCGACTTCTAAAAGAAAATGACCCTTTCCCATTTTTATACAATAGTGGATACTTTCGTAAATGTGGCCCCTTCGCAATTTCAAGTAAATTTTGAGGCCGGGGGGGGGGGGGGAGACACTTAGAAAAATGACCCTTACTGACAGATTTGCTCGTTCTCTACGAAAATAGCCCTTCGACAACTGAAAATATTCTAAGGCTATCTCGGTGAGAACGTCGTCGAAGCTGGGTCAGCTTATTCTTAACACAAATCCCTACCTATGAATTCACTTTATTTGGTTAATTTTGCAAAAAGAGGCCGAACCCTATGTAGGTTTCCTACGTATCCCACGTCCGGTGGGAATCAGACCAGCGTAGTTTGGGCAGTCTTGACATAATTTTAAAAGAAGACTCGAGTGACTCGTTTTTAAAAAGACTCTTTTTTTTTCTCGTTTTTTTTCTTTTGTTTTTCTTTTTCAAATCCTTTTTCCTAAAAAAGATTTTGGCAGAGTTTCGGGATATTGTCAAATACCGGGTTTATTTCCTTTCTACGCCACTCTTGGTTTTTCCCTGACTGTCTTTCCTAGCCGGTCAGCATGCAAGCCGACACAAATAAATGTTCACATAGCATGTAAGATGCATCAGGATGGTCTGTTATTTTGGGTACACCTGTCCTAGACGGACCCAACCCCTGTGTTGAGTCCCCTAAGTGAAATGCACGTGATGCAAACAAACGTTCCTACTAGGGATACGACATGAGGTTACGTTCTTCTAAGTTTAAACCTGGGGTTTTGTTCTAGACTGGGTTTACCCGAGTGGACAACTTGAGCCGAGGTGGAGGTAACGTACCGGGAGCACTAAACTCTGCCCGGCCTTGTTGCTGGCCCATGCCTCGTCCTTAACTGGTATGACTTCTAACAGAAAGTGGGCCACGCGAACGTGTGCGCCAAATTTTAGAAGACTCAGAAGGGTGGCGTAAGAAAGCATTTTAATAGCATTCAAAAAACATTAAAATGGCACATAAATGGCAATTAGCACATTGGGTTCACAAAAATACAATAATATCAACAATAAGTAAAGCCAAGCAAAATCATATTACAAGCTCGAATTCTTGAACCCTGAACCAGTAGTTCTGGGTTCTTGTCCCCAGCAGAGTCGCCAGAGCTGTCACACCTCCTTTTTACTACCCCCGGAAGGAGTAAAGGGAGTTTTTCCAATTTAAGTGACAATCAAAATGGGATTATTATTTAAGATCAGAGTCGCCACTTGGGATAATTTATGGTGTCCCAAGTCACCTGATTAGAATCCCGAATCGAGGAGAGTTGACGCTGTTTAAGTCTGCGAAACACAGAAATCCGGGTAAGGAATTCTGTTAGGTGTTAGGCACTCTCGAGTTCCGTGGTTCTAGTACGGTCGCTTTGATCACACTTGGCTTAATCAAATTGTCCAATTACTCATTTTAGAACCTATGTGTATTTGCCTCTTTTAATTAAGAAGTTATCTTGAAACAGGTCATGCGTACGTGTACCCATTTGTTTGGTGCGTCAACAATCATGTCACGCGGACGTGTCCACAATTAATAACGCTTTATTATTATTAAAAAAAAAGTTTGGCCGAAGTTGCGCGAACGCATACTGCGGTTTTCTTTTTAGAAATCATAATCATGTCACGCGAACGTGTCCACAATCACAATGGTACATTAAACGAGCTTATAGCAACTACGAGCATTTGTCATTTTTATATCTAAGTCATAAGAATAATACGAGGGCCATGAATGATTAAATTGTGGATGGCGCACCTCGAACTATATGAACTAAATTAAATTAGTGGCCTATTAGCAACCATTTTATTATTAAGAAAGTTTGTTCGAAGTTGCGCGAACGCATACTCCGAATTGATTTTTACGAATTGTAATCGTATCACGTGAACGTGTACACAATCACAATTGTATTTTAAACACGCCTAAAGGCTTTTCTATGAATATTCATTTGTAATATCTAATTATAACATTTGTGAGGGCCATAGGTGATTTAACTAAGATGGCACACCTCACTCCGCTATGTTCAATTAGAGGATTGTAAAGTCCTTGATAAATCTACCTCAAAAAAAATTAAACTAAAGCATTGAGATAAATTAACGGGCCCAATTATATTAAATAAAATTAAACCAGCTGTGGACCAACTGATGTTTTAACAAAAAAGAGCGCATCGGGCTGGATTTCGAAGTTGAGCCCACGCCTTGGAATGGGAAGCCAGCCCTTCCCTGCGGTTTAGTTGGGCCAAAAATGTGCTCAATACTTCCACCAGTCCACGATTCAGGCCACGAAATCAGACCCAACAATTACTGAACAACCAATTTTCAACACACGATCAATTCACACACCATAGGGATAGCGAGATTAATCACAAACAAATTTAATCACTAACTCATGATCATATCAAATTACATCATATAACTAAAATCATAACCCGAATTCTGTTTACCCTGATAACTACCTTTATGCACTGAAACTCTCTATATCTGGAATTAAGATGTGTTATAATACTTGAAAAAAAACTGGACGTTTGGCCTATGACTACTCATGCTTTCACATATTCTAAACAACCATTCTTACTTTAAACAGTAATTCTAAACATGGTATGCACTGACTATTGAAATTCTTTAATGACTAATCATCAGCATAACAAAAAATATGCAAACTCTATTCTCTGAATTAACAGAACATCAAAAATAATTGAAGCCCTAACAGACTCCCCACATGTAACCTTGATGCTCAAATATCCTTCCAGCATGTCACAATACAGTCCATACTTAGAACAAACATATGCTATGTATATTTTTTAGGACTAGCTCCTAATATACTGATAAAACATAGAGGGAAAGAAAACAAAATGAAATAGCCTTGAACTTATGAAATCAATTAAAAGCTAAGAAAGAAAAAATCTGAAAAGTGACAGCAGCCAAGGAGTCCAAAACTTCATGCATATCATTCAAATGACCACAGGGATTCATCCTTCCATACCTGGATATAGCCAAAACAAAAAAATAAACTTCAGCAACAAAATGTGGAGGTCACCAAAGCTTAAACAAGAAGTAATCAGCAACAGTACAACCAACTTAATCCATGTTTGGAACCCAGAAATCAGCAACGTATTCAAGTTTTTTTAAACTCAGAAAAACTGAAAACCAGCTAATCAATGGAACAGTACTCGAGACCCCCTTTTTGTGTTTTTTTTTGAATTTTGAAACTCTATCAGTGTGTGGGTATTTTTAGTGTTTTAGGTACAGAGCGTGATGGCTCGAATCTCATTTTCGTTGAAGGAAAGGCAGCCTTTTATAGGCCTCTAAGGCCATGTGCATGTGCTTAAAAGCAGCCTTGGGAATTATTCCCAGCCTGCAAGGCATCTTTTTTAACTACCTGGATAGTTGGTTGTCCCTTATTGGCTCAACATTTTTGTGCTAACCAAATGGGGACAGCTGCCCCAGGTTCTAGAACCTTCCTATATCAATCCTTATCTGAAAATTCTATTCATAACTCCTAATTTACCTCCCTAGGTTCTTAGTTATTCAATTAACCCCCCGAAAGTTCTGAATATTTACAAACTAAATAAACTGAAGACAAATAAGCTAATATCTTCAAACGGATTGAAAGCAAATGAAATTCAAAGCTGAAAAAGGTATCTAACAACTGGTAAATGAACCTAAACTACTAAAATGACATCAATTCATAATAAACTGATCTATACAAGGAAACCTAAATAGAACTTTCATAAGTACTGGGATAATCAACGCATATTTAAAACAAAATTAACAACTAAACATGCTCAAATAAATCACAACAATGCAATTGAACCTCAAATTACACCTAAATTCTTCTAACATAAGCTGAAATCAGAAAATACTATCGGAACAAGAATTAATTCAAGCATTGAACTAAATTGACTTGTGTGATGAAACTCTAATCCGAAGCCCTAAATATACAAACAAACAGATGACACATAAAACCTAACATGCAACTGACAGAATTGAGAGGAAGAGAACATAAGAAACAAAAACAGAAGAAAATAAAGATGAATAAATGACTAAAGTCCAGGAAATACCAATTTAATCAACCAGACGAACAACGACATAGAAGCAGCAAGTTGGCCAGGTTCAGAATGCTTTCGACGAGGCTTGAAATTGACCCAAACAATTATTCTAGACAAGAATAACCTATTTGGGCGAGCTTCCAACCCAGCCGAACAAAACTTCAAAGAAATCCCCAAAATAGAAATTAGGTCAACAAGTTCCAGAGGTTATTTGGGAAAATCGTTAAGGGTTTTGGGTTTGGGGAGGCCTGTTGACTATAGGGTTTTAATTTGGGATTGTTTGGATGAGTTAGGGGTTTTTAGGTTGAATTTCAGATCCAAAATCGGAGGAGATTGGTGGAGATTTGAAGGAATTGGTTTAGGGATTTGGAAAGAGGAGGGTGAGGAGATGATGTGGTGTTAATTTGTAGGGGATCGGAGTGCCGGAACCGCCGTGAGGCAATTCCCGGCGGGTGGTTAACGGCGGAGGGTATGAGGGCGGCTAGGGTTTCATGTTCTGAAGTTGAGAGAGATGGAATGGGGGGTCTCGAGGGGGGGGGGGGGTGGATGACTTTCAGACAG
>NW_017670440.1:614340-641731 GCF_001879085.1 Nicotiana attenuata
ATATCATGGAAAATGGTTGTCATGGCTCTCATGTAAGTAGCCCCAGCATTCTTCAGACCGAATGGCATCATCTTGTAATAGTATACACCCCAAGGCATAATAAAAGCTGTCTTCTCGGCATCTTCTTCATCAATTCAGATCTGGTGATAACCTGCGAAGCAATCTACAAAGGATTGGAGTTCATGCTTGGCGCAGTTATCGATCAGGATATGTATATTCGGCAGCGGGAAGTCGTCTTTAGGACTTGCTCTGTTTAAATCCCGATAATCAACACATACTCGGACCTTTCCGTCTTTCTTCGGTACTGGCACAATGTTAGCTAACCAGGTTGGGTACTCAACCACCCTTAGAACCTTAGCTTTGATCTGCTTGGTAACTTCCTCCTTGATTTTCAGACTCATGTCTGGTTTGATTTTTTTGAGTTTCTGCTTGACTGGCGGACACATGGAGTTGGTAGGCAACTTGTGAGCTACTATAGATGTTCTCAAACCGGTCATATCATCATACGACCATGCAAAAATGTCCTCATATTCCTTTAGAAAATGGATGTATTCTTCCTTCTCTATTGGCGACAAGTGAATTCTGATGCGGGTCTCTTTGACGGTCTTGGCGTCTCCTAAATTTACTGCTTCTGTTTCGTCCAGGTTGGACTTAGGCTTGTTCTCAAAATTCTCAACTTCCCTGACAATTTCCTTGGGTATTTCATCTTCTTCCTCTAAGTCATTATTCTCATATTACGTTGCCTCATTACATGCTATAGTCACGGGTTCATCAGGAAAAGTAATAATAACACTGTAGAAGGAAAAAGTATAAAAATAGTAATGAATAATGATAAAGGATAGATACGTTTGATTAAAACTGAGAAAATTGTTCAAACAAAAGCTTGGCTCGGTGGATCGAGCATTTATTTAAAACAAAAAAATCTTAAAACAGAGTTGCTGGAAAATTTAAATGCCTAGAACAGCTATAAATTCTGCCAAGCTACCCAGGGACTCAGCGGGCTCGGGATGGTGTGGGGTCCAATTTCTAAGAACAACTCCCTTTGCTACAGTCTGAATGGTGAGGCCTTCTTCCTCCTCCACCTCAATTATGGCACTATAGTCCATATCCTCATCTTCGAAGAACAGATCCTTCAGCCCAGCTAGTGCTTCTTCTTCAGCAGTTCCCCATATTGTGTCTTCCTGATAGAAAGCTTGTTCTAAACGGGGTACCGATTACTCAAGAGGGTAATATGGTCCGCGCCACGGAGGCGACCAATTCCTGTATTCTTGCCATGTGTACTGGTATCCGAGCCCAAATGTGGTACCATGATTCTTCAGCTGTATTGGTTTGGTGATTCCTTGGAGGTTCTTTCCCAATCCTTTGCCGAGTTCATATCTAGACCATGCTAATATGCTTTCTATCTTGTTACTCCACCACTTATCTTTTTCGACAGCATTGACCCGTTCAATGTGATGATAGGTTTCCCCTCCTAGCCTTCTTCTATGTCCAATGGCCGGAATGGTTTGACTGGTGTAGATGGGGTTAATCTTGTCTCTATGAATAATTATCTCCTGACGGTTCCATTTGAATTTTACGGTTGATGTAGTGTAGAGGGCACAACTCCAGCAGCGTGGATCCACGGGTGGCCAATGGAAGATTATATGAGGCTGGTATGTCAAGCACTTGGAACTCAACGTCAAACCAAGTTGGTCCCATCTGCAAACAAAGGTTGATTTCCCCGATCGTGGCCCTCTGGGACCCATCAAAAGCCTTCACATTCATGCTTCCGGTCCGTATTTCATGGAAACCTTTGTCCAACCTTTTCAGGGTTTCCAGTGGACAAATATTCCGACTAGAACCTCCATCAACCAGGACCCTGGCAATGAACTTGTCTTCAAATTATACCGTGATATGCAATGCTCGATTGTGATTCCGTCCCTCGGGTGGTAGCTCGTCCTCGTGGAAGATGATCTTATGGCTTTCTAGTACTTGTCCGACCATGTTGGCCATTTCTCCGCCGGTGATATTACTGGGTACGTAGGCCTCGCTCAACACTTTCATTAAGGCGTTCTTGTGTGACTCAGAGTTCTAGAATAGTGACAGGATAGATATCTGAGCAGGGACTTTGTTCAGGTGATCAACAATAGAGTACTCTTTCGCCTGTACTTTTCTCCATAGGTCATCTGGCCGAGTCTCAATAATAGGTTCCCTAGCAGTGGCTTCCTTACTTAAACCTCCCAAGTGTTCAGGCGTATAGACTCTTCTAGTCCTAGTCATCCTTGTGCCACGTCAGATTCCTCTACCTTGGCCTTCCCTTTCGGCCGAGCCTCAACGACATAATCCCAGGGTATTGCTTTTGAGCTGAATTAGGGCGTGGTTGATACTGTCACAGTGAAGGGTGTGACCACTTCTACCTCAAACGGATCGAATGTAGTTACCTCAACCTCGATCGATGCCTGAGTCTGAACCACGATAGGAGTCAGTGTGACTGCGACCTTAGGGTCATCGCCTTCCCGAATAAGCCTGATCGACCCTTCAAGGTCTCATTCTTCATTTGTTTCTATAACATGTACACGATCACTTCTGTGATCAGGGAGAGGATTGTTGCAGACATTAGGTGAGGCCTCCTTTGCTTGTATGACCTTATTGTCAATTAACGTTTGGATCTTATCCTTCAATGTCCGGCAGTCAGCTGTGGTGTGTCCTTTCATACCAGAATGGTACGCACAATTCTTGTTCGGATTGACCCACTGGGATGTCTTTTCTAACGCCACAGCAGGAATAGAAATGACGTAACTTGCGACTTTTAACCTTTCATATAATTGGTCAATGGGCTCGGCAATGGTAGTATACTGTCTGGGTGGCTTGCGTTCAAAGTTTGGTCGCGGTCTTGGATAATTTTGACAAGCTGGTGGTGATTGGAAGTGGGATGGTTGGGAGTTATATGTGTGATGGACAGAGGCTGGTTGGGAGTATCTGGGGGATGAAGGTTGATATGTGGGCGGTGGTGCTTAGTACGTGGGTGGAGGTGTTTGGTATGTAGGTAGAGGTGTTTGGTATGTGGGTGGAGGTGTTTGGTAGACAAGTCTGGATTTCGGGCCTCGGGCTACCATTACTGCCCAACATCTCTCTTGTTTGATATGCCACCTAACTGTAGTGCTTTATTTGTGGCTTGCAAAGCCTCAAAGTTTGTTACCATTCTGCTCTTGATCCCTTCTTCAATCATAAGGAAATCGTTTAAAACAAGTGCAGAAAGAACTCCAAAAAAACTCTAGTTTTCAACGAAAGTAAAAACGGTTTAGATTAGAGGATCTTTCAGAGGAAAGCTCGAGAATAAGCAAATCATAGAAGGAAACAGGCTTAAAGCATGAAAATGACACGGATCTGAGAGATTCATAAGAGAGTTAGGGTTTCAAAGGAAACCCAAATAGAAATCGAAAGAACCTGTTGTAACTTCATAAATCGTAATACATACGGTGTGATTTTGCCTAAAATCACACCAGAGAAGCCTCGAGCAACAGAATCACAAACCCTAGGTCCCAATCGACATGGCCCAGGACCCTTGAGGGCCTTAGATATGATGAGCAAGGCGGTGGAGTGACCATTGGAGGCTTGGGGTTTGAGCGATAGTCGCCGGAGATGACCGAAGAAGGAGGTGAGTGGAGGAGTCTAGGGTTAGGTTTGAGAGAATAGTGGAGATGAGAGAGCATCTGAAGGCGACGAATTGGAAAAATGATTAAGGTTAGGGGGGTTGATTAGAATTAAAAAGGAAGGGAGTTATTTGTACCGTTGATCTGGGAAATCAACGGTCAGGATTCAAATGGGTAGGTGGGTTCCGGGTTTGGGTAAGTGTTAATAGGGTATGGGTCGGGTTATTAATTGTAATATTGGGTTGGGAATTGGGGTACGATTTGGTTATAATTGAAAGCCAAATTTGGCTATTATTTATACAACCAGTTTTTCCCTATTTTAATTTTAATAAATAATAAGTGATATCTGAAAAATAATTTAAGCTGCCAAAATGTTTTAAAATACATAATTAACATTTTAAAAATGCAGGGCGGCAATTTTATGCATATAAATATAATTATATTTTAAAATGGGCTAACATTACAATTATATGCAATTTAGCTTAAAAAATACTAAATGTAATTGTGAAAATACAAAAAAATTACATTAGCCATATCTTGGCATAAGTATAGAAATCAAATAAATGAATTATCAAAACAATAATTTTGGAAATAATTATTGGGGATTTTATGGATTAAAAATGGGGGAAAAGAAATCAATTTAAACCCTTAAAATTATGGGAAAAATAATGAAAGCCTTGTGCATGCTTATACATGCTATTTTGAAGGATTTTGTGCATATTTAAAATATATAGGGAAAAATTGGGTATCAACAACACCTCAAATGGGCCAATAAACCTTGGGCTCAACTTGCCCTTCTTCCCGAACCTCATTACACCCTTCATCGACAAGACTTTCAAGAGAACCTTCTCGCCGACCATGAATGATAGATCACGTGCCTTCTGGTCCGCGTAACTCTTCTGTCTGGACTGTGCCGTGCGAAGTCTTTCCTGAATTAGCTTCACCTTCTCCAAGGCATCTTTCACTAGACCTGTACCATACAACTTAGCCTCTCCGGGCTCAACCCACCCGATAGGAGAACGACATCACCGACTTAGGAATTGGCATCTGCTAATGTAGGCCGCCTGGCCTCTGGTGCTCATATTTAACCTGCTGGCAATTCAAACACTTCGTCATATACTCCACTATGTCATTCTTCATCCGTCGCCACCAATAATGCTGTCTCAGGTCACGATACATCTTCGTAGCACCTGGGTGTATAGAATACCACGAACTATGTGCCTCCGCTAGAATCCTCTCCCTCAAGCCATCGACATTAGGAACACATTGGCGACCCTGGAGTCGCAGGACACCATCCTCGCCAATCGAAACCTCATTGGTACTACCCCGTAGTGCTGTCTCTCTGAGGACTGCCAAATGCGGATCATCGAACTGTCGGGCCTTGATCTCCCCGATAATGAAGACTGGGCAACAACACATGCAAGGATTCGGCTGGGCTCTGAAATATCCAACCTCACAAGTCTGTTAGCCAAGGACTGAATGTCCAAAGCTAGTGGCCTCTCCTCCACTGGAATGAATGCCAAGCTACCGATAATCTCTGTTTTCCTTCTTAAGGCATCCGCGACCACATTTGCCTTGCCCGGATGATAAAGATTGGTGATGTAATAATACTTCAATAACTCAAGCCATCTACGCTGCCTCAAATTGAGATTCCTCTGCTTGAACAGATGCTGCAGGCTGCGATGATCAGTATAAACCTCACATGATGCCCCATACAGATAATGCCTCCATATCTTAAGAGCATGGACAATCGCCACCAACTCTAGATCGTGCACAGGACAACTTTTCTCATGAATCTTCAGCTGACGGGAGGCATATGCAATAACTCGCCCCTCCTACATCAATACAAAACCCAAGCCAATGCGTGAAGCATCACAATATATCGTATACATCCCCAAACCGGAAGGCAACACAAGAACTGGTGTTGTAGTCAAAGTTGTCTTGAGCTTCTGGAAGCTCACCTCACAATCATCGTACCAACGGAAAGGAGCACCCTTCTGGGTCACTCTAGTCAGAGGTGATGCAATAGATGAAAAGCCCTACACGAATTGCCTGTAATAACCTGGTAACCCCAGGAAACTCTTGATCTCGGTTACTAAAGTAGGACGTGGCCAACTCTGAACTACCTCAATCTTCATACTGTTTCCCAACACAATATGCCCCAGGAATGCTACTGAGTCTAGCCAAAACTCACACTTGGAGAACATAGCATATAGCTTCTGCTCTCGCAATGTCTGAAGCACCACTCTCAAATACTGCTCGTGCTCCCCTAGGCTACGTGAGTATATCAAGATGTCGTCAATAAAGACGACAACAAAGGAATCAATATAAGGTTTGAACACCCTGTTCATCAAGTCCATAAACGCCGCTGGGGCATTAGTCAGGCCAAAGGACATCACTAGAAACTCATAATGGCCATATCTATTACGGAATACGATCTTCAGAACATCTGAGTCCCGTATCCTCAACTGATGGTACCCTAATCTCAAGTAAATCTTAGAGAACACCCTAGCACCCTGCAACTGGTCGAACAGATCATCAATGCGTGGCCACGGGTACTTATTCTTAATGGTAGCCTTGTTCAACTGGCGGTAGTCAATGCACATCCGCATGGTGCCATACTTCTTCTTCACAAACAACACTGGTGCACCCCAAGGTGACACAGTAGGTCTGATAAACCACTTTGCCAACAACTACTCAAGCTCCTCCTTCAACTCCTTGAACTCTTTCGGAGCCATACTGTACGGTGGAATAAACATAGGCTGGGTACCTGGAGCCAAGTCTATGGAGAAATCAATATCACAATCTGGTGGCATGCCAGGAAGATCAGAAGGAAACACATCAGCGAACTCCCGAACTACTGGAACCGAATCAATCGTCAGAGACTCCGCGGTGGTGTCCCGAACATAAGCCAAATAAGCTAAACACCCCTTCTCGACCATATATCGAGCATTCAGAAAAGAAATAACACGGCTAGATATATCAACTGGGGAACCCCTCCACTCTAACCCTGGCAACCTTGGCATCGTCAATGTAATAGTCTTGGCATGGCAGTCTAGGACGACGTGGTACGGGGATAACCAATCCATGCCCATGATGACCTCAAAGTCGATCATATCAAGCAGCAGGAGATCCGCTCTAGTCTCGAAACCACAGAATATAACCATACAAGACCGGTAGATCCGATCCACAACCACATAATTGCCTACCGGAGTGGACACATGAACAGGAGTGCCCAAAGGCTCAGGAGCAATAACCAGAAAACGAGCAAACAGAGACGATACATATGAATAGGTAGACCCTAGGTCAAATAATACCAAAGCATCTCTTCCACAGACAGAAATGATACCTGTGATAACGGCATCTGAGGCCAATGCATTTTGTCTGGCTGGAAGGGCATAAAATCTGGCTAGAGCGTCGGCTAGCTGGCTTCCACCTGACTGAGCAGTAGTTGGCTGACCTCTCCATGTCTGGCCTCCACCTCTAGGACGGCCTCTACCACTCCGTCCCCCACCTCTAGGCGGCTGGGCAACTGGTGCTGGAATCATAGGCTGCTGACCCTGTTGTACTGCCTTGCCAAGAAGCCTGGGGTAGGTCCTCTTCATGTGACCTGGGTCTCCACACTCGTAGCAAACTCTCGGCACCATGGCCTGCTGTCCGGAAGCCTGGCCCCGATGGCCTGAATACCCGCCGGAGGAGCTAAAAATGGCTGGAGGGCGGTATGAACTCTCTGGCATAGCATTGGAGTAAGAACCAGAAGAACCCTGGGGACCTGAATGTCCACTGGAAGAACCCTGAATAGCTGGCGGGCGATCAGAACTCTATGGTATGGCACTAAAATAGGGGGCGCTGGAGCATCCTGAGCAGGTAGTGGTGCTGGATGTGGGGGCCTGCTGGACTGACCCCTACCAAACTGACCTCTACCCCTAGCCGGGGCACCTCTGAACTCTCCGGAGAATCAGGCCCTCTTGTCCTGCTGCGCCTGCTTTCTACCTCTCAAACGGTAGCCCTCAATCCTCCGGGCAATCTCCACCACTAGCTGATAAGAAGTCCCCATCTCTACCTCTCGGGCCATGTTGGCCTTAATGCCGGAATGCAACCCTGCAACAAACCTCCGCACCCTCTCTGCATCAGTAGGGAGTATCATCAATGCATGGTGGGATAACTCAGAAAACCTCGCCTCATAATCGGTCATGGACATCTGACCCTGCTCAAGCTGCTCAAGCTGACACCGCAGCTCTTCCTCTCGGATGGTGGAATTTACCTGTCCAAAAATAACTGCGTGAACTGACCCCAAGTGATGGGATGTGAATCTGCGGGCCTGCCAAGTACATAGGACTGCCACCATCTACGGGCCTTGCCCTCCAGTTGAAAAGTAGTGAAGTCAACCCTATGCGACTCCAATATCCTCATGTTGTGCAGTTTGTCCCTGCACCTATCAATGAAGTCCTGGGCATCCTCATGACGCTCACCCCTGAAGACAGGAGGGTGAAGTCGAGTCCATCTATCCAACAACTTCTGCTGGTCACCATCCGCAGCTGGTCTAGGCTCGAGCACCACTGCGGCAACTAGCTGAGCCCCATCCGCGGGTAGTGCGCCCAGAGTCTGATACACTGCAGCTGCATGACTAGGAGCCTGAGCAGTAGGGGTCCATGCTCCCCCTCCCGCCTGAGACGTAGCTGGATCTGCTGGAAATAAACTAGTCTGAGTCATGGTGTCCATGAACTGCAGCATACGGCCCATCACCTCCTGAAAACCCGGTGCTGTCACTACCAGAAAATGTGCCTATGGCAACAGTTATTTTAGCAATGGTTCAACAACCGTTGCCATAGAACCTGTATGGTAACGGTTATAACTGTTACAGTAGCATTTAGGTGATATCAACACACTTTAACTATAGAATCGTTGCAATTGTAAAACAACCGTTGCTATAGATTCATCTGGCGCAACGGTTATATGAACTGTCCCAATAAAACAATCTACAGGAATGCTTTCGTTGTAAAAATTTCTATTGGAATGGTTATTTCCCCCCCCCCGCCCCCTTACTTTCCCTACGTTAAATTTTACTTACCACCCGACCAAAACCAACCCCANTATTTTCCCTCGTAAATTTTATTACACCCGCCAAAACAACCCCCATTCATTTTATTTTTTAATAATTTTAATAATATATATTAAATAAAAAACTTTTTGGCACTTAATTTCCCATTAACTGCGATATCTGCTAGGCGATACCCCCAAAACACCTAGGTCATCTTCTTCTTCACTAAACACCGAGAAATTACTGCCCCCATCTCTCTCTCTCTCTCAAAATCTTTGATCTTCTTCTTCGATGACCTAGGTCATCTTCTCAAAATCTTGCTAAAAACTCCGATACCCCTATATCTCTCTCTCTCCGATAACCTAGGGTTCGTTGTTTTCAAGAGTGTCTAAACAAATTGGTTTTGGCATTTTATTCTAATTGGTGTCGAGAAGTTGTGGTGAAGCTTGGGTTCATTTGTTTGGTGTTGAAATCGAATTTCTGGTGCTGAAGCTCGAAGAACAGCTTCAAATTTCTGGAGTTGAGTGCCTGAAGCTGTTGCGTAGCCTATGCACTCCTCGACACATCAGGTCTGATTTCTCTACGCATAACTTGTGTCATTTTCTGGATTTTGAGGGATTTGTGATTGATTAATCGAATAGAAGACTGAACTTCATTACTATTATTTGGGATCGATCGATTTGAATCTGTGAATTTGACTCACGTAGTTTAAGCTTGATTTTTTTTTTTGAGTATTGAACTGAATTCGCAGTTCGACTTGAGGCTGACATTGGTTGAAACTATTTGCTGTAAAATTTCTTGGAGATTGTTGAACTGATTTTGTGAGTTCGACTTGATAGTTTCTCTTGTTGTTGGAGAAACTATTTTCTTCTTTGTATGGCTCATTGTATATCCAATAAATTTACGCACTGTTTTGCAGAATTTCAGTTGTGATCGGTAGTCATGGCCATAGTCATGGCCATTGAACGATTAAGTCTTTCTATTTTGCAATTTCTATAATATTTCATGAAATCTTTTTGCATTCAGTCTCAAGACATATATAGACATAACTACGTCATCGTATATCAAAACAACGAAAATAGAACTCAAATTGTGTTAGCATAGGTGCTTAAATATGACATTAGCTCGAAACTTTAAACCCGAGAAAGTTAAGATTTAAGAATGTGCGTAGTCTAAAGTTAGGAGGTCTTGAAAATAAGTCATAGAAACAAAGGCTATAAGCTACCCAAAATGTAATATACTATATTATAAGCTTGCAAAATAAACTTTTTGAATTACCATTTTCACACTCCTTTGACTATCTCTACTAGGGGACACAAATTGCACAAGTTTCCATTAATATCTTAAGGAGGGATTTATGGCTCAAATTAGAGACTGTTGCAATTTCAAAAAATCTTGAAGCAAAAAAAAAGAGGGTAAAAATCCTTAGCAGAACCCATAGATTGAATGAGGGCTATGTAAAAACAATAAAACTAAGAATTGAGTCATGGAAGAAGCTGTGGTGATTAAACAAAGAAAAGAGAGCAGAACACTCATACTAATTGAGAAATAGAGAAATCTGCCAGCATGCTTTGGAACCAAATTAAAACATCTCAATGAAATCAAATTCAAAAAAGATGATCAGAATAATTTCTAGAATGGACTATTGGAGTGTGGCAGTAGAAAATATAAATTGAAAGTACAATACACGTGTTTAGAGATAAATAGGATGACGTCTCTAGCTTCGGATTTGGAAGAAGTCCAGACAACAGAACCATTATTTCGTAAGACCAAATCTCTAAGCTGTGTCAATAAAAGTTAAATGATTTGCTCATTTGATCATAGTGTAAAGATGAATATCAAAGACGAATCAAAGATGTAAATTTGATGAATTCAAACTTTATATTGAAATTTTAGTGATTTTTCACATGTATATCTATACTTGCAAAAGTACTGGTTTTAGTTGAACCCGTTAATTATATATTACATCCGCTTCTAGTGAATATGTGTATACATAGACTAAGAGTATTACCAGAACATAGCAGCTGAAGGAATGGCAAGTCTTATATATTGCCAAGTATCTTGAAATGCCTCGTTTGATAATCTGGTCCACGTGCTTTTGCAAGAAGGGGAGATTCTGACATATACAGCTAGCAACAGGAAATTAATCCAGTAGGATATCACATTAGCCAGAGCAGGACCTTTGTTTCCTAGGCCAGATTTAAATACCAGAATCCAATAACTGAACAAATACAGCAAAGTTGTTAGTCCGGTACTGAACATCATCGGTAGCACTATGTTTTGGGCTTGTAGAAATCTAATTTGACACTGGAGAAGCCCGTAGGCAAAGATCGTTGGGATCATATATCGCGCATAACTTCCTGCTTCAGCTGCTATTTTCGGATCTTGTCCCAATAATACAAGAATGCGTTCTACATTAGCCCAATAAATTTACGCGCTGTTTTGCGGAATTTCAATTGTGATCGGTAGTGGTTTAAACTCCTTTGAGTCTAATTAGTTTGTTTTTATATCTAAGGCAAGATTATTTCTTGTTTTCTTTGCTCGAATGCTCTCCAAGTAATCCCTTTCTGATGTCAATTTTTTTTTTTGCATGCTACTCCTTGTTGAACTATAGAACCTTCTTTGGTGGTATAGATATTATTAGCTGAGAGAAAGTTTATTTTTGGTAGCCGAGGAGAAATAATTGCTGGTAACTTAGGGAACACTCGTTGCTGGTAAGTTATCTTAATTTAAATTTTTGGTAATTGAATTTGCTGGTAGTGTATTTGTGTATTTGGCTTATTTATCTTGTTATGAATATTACTCAAAATTAGTTTATATTTTTATCTTGGGGACATGTTGCTGAAGTCTAATTTTTAGAACTGAATGCATGTGTTGAGTATGGGTCTAAATTAAAGTACTAAAAATGACGGAATAGGCAAGCATTGTTATTTATTATTGTTCTGTAACTTTTTTGTTGCAAGAATACAAAAAATTCAACCTATTTGTTAGAGTTGCCCAACTAGCTAGATATTTATTATGTCAGCATGCAGAAAACTCATAAAAATATACAAATGCACTATGTTAAAATTGATTATCTATGTTAAAATTAAAAATAAATATCCCACTTCTTTTCAGTTGCTCCTCCTTCTGAGTTTTCACCTTTAAAAGCATTGGTCAATATCTTATTATATGTAGGTTTATTTGGTTAATTTTGTTGATTTAATTTTATCGTATAGGATTTCTATGAATAATGGAGATAAAAGTTGGATGTATCTCCTAAGATGGACGGATGAGTATATCCGTGGAGTGAACAATTTTCTTGAGAAGGCATTTGAACGAGCTTCCCAGGGAAATGAAATATTATGCCCTTGCAAAAAGTGTATTAATCGCTATTGGCACTATAAAAATGTGGTGGAGGATCACTTGGTTGTTAATGGTTTTGTTGATGGTTACACCAAATGGGTTTTCCATGGGGAAGGGTTTTCCTCTAGAAATTCACCTCACCAAAGCAATGATGATGAAGGTTCTAACATGCGTGATGATTTTGATGGATTACTTCATGATACCTTTAGAAATGTAGAATGTGAGGCAGAGCAGGAAGAACAAATGAGAGAGACTCTATCTGAAGATGCTAAGAGATTTTTCAGATTATTAGAGGAAGGCAAACAAGAACTATATCCTAGGTGTGAAACCTTCACTAAATTGAGTTTTACTATTCGGTTGTACGTGTTTAAATCCTTGCCTGGATTGAGTAATGTGGCCTTTTCAGATATGTTAGAGTTGTTAAAAGAGGCATTTCCCTTTGCTCAGTTGCCAGAATCTTTCAACAAGGCTAGAAACATGATAAAAGATTTGGGTCTTCATTACGAAAAAATACATGCATACCCTAATGATTGCATGTTATTTTGGAAAGACAATGCAAAGGACGATAATTGCTTTGTTTGTGGGGCTTCTCGATGGAAAGTTGTTGATGCTTCCTTAACTTATACAAGCTCTAAAATTCCAGTAAAGGTTTTAAGGTACTTTCCCTTAAAGCCTAGGCTTCAGAGGATATTCATGTGTCCGTAAACAGCCATTGCAATGAGATGGCATGCTAAAGAACGACCCACTGATGGGAATATAAGGCATCCTGCTGATGGAGAAGCTTGGAAGCATTTTGATTCTCTACACCCAGACTTCTCCAGAGATTCACGTAATGTTAGGTTGGGTCTTTCAAGTGATGGTTTCAACCCATTTCTAACCATGAGCATTTCTCATAGCACGTGGCCTGTCATGTTAATGAACTATAATTTATCACCATGGATTTGCATGAAGCCAAAATATATCATGTTGTCAATGATCATTCCAGGTCCTTTATCTCCAGAAAATGATATAGATGTGTATCTGCAACCATTAATTGAAGAATTGAAGGAACTATGGGAAACTGGGATAGAAACATATGATGCTGAGACAAAGCAAACATTCCAAATGCGTGCAGCCTTATTGTGGACAGTTAGTGATTTTCTAGCTTTAGCAATGCTTTCAGGCTGGAGCACCAAGGGTAGATTGGCATGCCCCACTTGTAATTACGACACATGCTCACGATATCTCAAACATAGTCATAAGACGTGTTACTTGGGTCATCGAAGATTTTTGCCTCTTGATCATCCATCGAGAAAAGATAAGAAGTCATTTGATGGTAATGAGGAGCATAGACAGGCACCTACTCCTTTGTCGGGTGTGGAAATGTTTGAAGAGCTCCGTGAATTCAACAATGTCTTTGGAAAGGGAAAAAAGAAAAGACCATGGATAACAAGGGTCCGTGGAAAAAAATATCTATTTTTTTTTGAATTGCCATATTGGGCACATAATAAATTGAGGCACAATCTTGATGTGATGCACATCGAGAAAAACATATGTGACAGTTTACTTGGGACTTTATTGGAAATAGAAAAGAAGTCAAAGGATCATGTAAATTCTCGCTATGACTTACAAGAAATGGGGATACGAAAGGAGCTACAACCAAGAGAAGATGATGATGGTAGTGTGAGTTTGGCTAATGCTTGTTTCTACATGAAACCAGGACAGAAAAATTTGTTTTGCACCGTTATGAAAAATGCCAAGTTACCAAAAGGGCGTGCTTCAAATATTTCAAATCGCGTGCAAGTGAAGGAGATGAAAATATCATAGTACAAGAGTCATGATGCTCATTTTATAATGCATTACTTGCTCCAGGTTGCTGTTAGAAAGGCGTTTCCCAAGAGCGTCTCGTTGGCCTTGTTGAACCTGAAATTGTTGAAATAACTTGTGAGCTTGAAAAGATTTTTCATCCAACATTTTTTGACATAATGCCACATTTGCCTATTCATTTGGTGAATGAAATTAAGCTTGGGGGTCCGGCTCATCTTCGTTGGATGTATTCCATTGAGAGGAACCTATGTAACTACAAGGCATTTGTTTTTAATCGATCTTGTCCAAAAGCATCAATAGCAGAGGGATTTTTGGCGGAAGAGTGCTTGAATTTTTGTTCAAGATACATACATGATGGCGTGAAGACAAGATTCAGTAGATACACAACTGTGGATGATGAGTGCCCTCAAAATTTGTCACCTATATTCCCTATGATAGGACATCCAATTGTAAGTATGAAGAAAAATACTTTTCTCATGGATCCACAGTTATGTTTTGAAGCCCATCGGTATGCTCTGTTCAATACTGGCGATGAACAAGTGGAAAAGTTTATCGAGTAAGATAAATTAAGTAAGATTTATTTAATTTATATGTTTCTTTTTCTTTATCATATGATTGATTTTATAAAATTCATGATTGCAGGGAACATAAGAATTTAATTGGTAGTCACAGTAGATCAAATGCATGGGAAAGGGCAAGGAAGTATAGTTGGGAATTCAACAATTGGTTTGCAGAAAAAGTTAAAAATATTGAAGAACCCGATTATTTAAGATGGCTAGCTAAAGGGCCTAATACGATCGCCAAAAGATATACTGCATATTTTATTAATGGATACCGATTTCATATCATAGAACGGGATTCCCGATGCAAGATTCAAAATAGTGGTGTGACTTTATCGGCAACAACCGATAGCTTTGCTAGCTCTAGGGACCAAAATCCCATCGATAGTGAGGTTATCTATTATGAAGCTATTCAGGATATCATTGAGATTGATTATTGGGGTTGTTTTAGCGTTGTACTATTTAGATGTGATTGGTTCCGTAACGAAATAGATGAATATGGGTCAACTCGTGTATACTTTAACAAATTATGTAGTACAGATGACCATTTTGTGTTGGTATCAAAAGTTTATCAAGTTTTTTATGTGGAGGATCCAGTTGAGAAAGATATTTATTATGCAAGGAATAAAGTCCATGTTGATTTGTATGATTTAGAGGAAGAGAATTGCCCTAATATTGAAGACGCATTTTGGAGAGAGCCTAATGATGACATTGGTTCCTTAAGTGGATTTGTTGATGCTGACGTTAGATGGTCTAGAGACGACGTACCCGTTGGTGTCATTGATATTCCATCTAATGCACAACATTCAAATGATACAATTATAGAAACATCGGAAGAGGAGGATGAGTTTGACGATACTGATTAGGACTGGATGGAATCAGATGATTAAAGAGGGAAATTCTAAAATTCTTTTAAATATATTCTGGTTTGAGTGAGTGATAATGTTTTTTACCAATATTTTATAATTACTCTTGTTTCTAATACTGCTCTTTTTAATATATATTTATTTTTTTTCCTTTAGCATTTTATTCTGATGCTTCAATTTTTGCAGGATTTTTGGTTTTGGATCTTGTGATATTGTTGCACTTGTTGATAGCAATCGGTAGAGGCTTGAATCTACAGATAATTGAGGTACTGATAACATTTATAACACTTGTCAATACTTTTGTATTCCAATTCCATTGCATGTGATAGCCTCCTGCGCATATACAGTTTCCATTCCATTGTTCAAGCTCATTCAATGTCTATAGGCTTCCTTCTAATACATGTTTAAGTTTCTCATTGAGTGTCAACAAATAGCTCTAAAAATCTTTGGTGTCTAAAAATCTAGTGAACTGTAAACATCTCATTAGAACTACAATTCCCTTACTTCTTCTTCTTATTACTTTTATCTTTTTACTCTAAAATATCTCATTAATGTTAAAAAGTAACTCAAGTAGTCTATTTTTCACCCATCTGCTTAGTTTCCACCCTAGTATTAGAACAACATAATGAACAGAAAAAAGGGGAAGCTATATTACTCCTTTAAAAAGGATAGAAACTAGAGAGGAAGAAAGTATGTCCTTTCCATATAATAAATAGATATAGACATGTATAAGCAAATAGACTAGGAAATGGTAGTATGAATTTTCATTACCTTTTATATTCACATCTTTCAGTACTTTTCTGAAAATTCCTGGCATGATATTGGCTAGCCTTACTATTTCATTCACAACCTGCAGCTCAGTTCTTAATCTTTATTAACAACAAAACAAAGGTAGGATTATAAAATTGTTATACCAAAATTAGAGTATATTATATAAGAAGTACCTTGAACCATTTAAAATAAGATAAAAGCACAAATACCATATGGAAAGTAAATGCACCTTATGTGTGAATGTCATTGACTTGTATTCTGCCCATGAAATCGCGGCCTCTTTGTCCTCTCGGTTTTTAACAATTTTCTCGTGTTCTTCCTAAATGAAGCAGAAAAAGAAAAAAGATTTAGTGTAAGATAATATGAGAAATAAAAGACAAGGTAGAAGTAAAATAGGTGAGAAAAGATTTTCAGGAACGAACCATAAGTTGTGGCAACACCTGAGGATGATCATTGAGAAACTTAAGACCTAAGGCAATGGCAGCAGATGTGGCTCACCACAGGGAAACCTCTCTATGGAGCATGGTTCTCTTTATTCTTTTCTTTCTTTCAGAATCTGAAGATTGTTCAAAAAATATTAGATTGTTCAGCCATAGGGTTTACCATGACTCTTGTACCTACTGTTTGTATCTTAGCAGCATGAAGTTACTCAATAGATTCTATTGTTTGTGTTTAAATATTTCTTAGCTCTCATGTGTATCTAATTTTGAACAGAGGAAAGTGGATCATAAATCAGGAAGGGCGCTCAAGTAAAAATAAAAAATTAACAAAATGCATAGCAGCTGCCTCTGCATTCTACTTCTACACCAGCACAAACAGTACGTGAGCAAGTGCAGCAAATGCCACTGAACTCTACACCTTCAGCATCACAAGCAGTACGTGAACAATTGCAGCATTCTACTTCTGCAGGTGGATCGCTGCCTCTGCATTCTACTGCTGCACCAGCACAAAAAGTACATGAGCAAGTGCAACAAATTCCACTGAACTCTACCTCTCTTGCATCACAAGCAGTACATAAACAATTGCAACAACTACCACTGGATTTCACCCCTCGTACTTCACAAATGGTACAAGAACAAGTTGAGGATTCTTCTAATCATGAAACAAACGAGCAATCCGAGGAACAAGGCAAGAACATATAGATTTCAATCGTCAAATTCAATAACGTAATGACTTTTGGTGATTATTCTTACTTCATATTTATGTAGGTTCTTCTGTCGAAAAACGAAAAAGAGGAAAAACTCAGATGCAAAGTGTTCATGGTAGGAAAGAGCGCAAGAAAATTGTGCTAAATGAGAACAATCAACCATAGGTCCTACTGATGATGATATAAATGAGTTGGGTAGCTTCCTTGGTACATTGGCAAGGAATGCGACCTTTTGTCCTCTTAATGTGTTTGATTGGAGGAAACTTGAGACAAAAGAAGATATGTGAAAATATGTCAAGGTTTGAAATTCGCAATATTTAATAGGTGTATGTGGATATTTCATATTGTTTACACCAACCTAACTGCTCTAAATTTGTAGGGAAAATATGACATTCATGAAGGTGCAAAAACACGGGTTTTTCACTTAATTTCAAATGCTTGGATAAAGTACAAAAACCAGTTATATAAAGACCATTTTGAACCCTATGAGAATGACGAGCTTCGAATGGAGAATAGGCCAGTTGATGTTCCGAATTCTCAATTTAGGGAACTTCTTAGATATTGGAGCTCTGATACCTACAAGGTAAAACTGAATATTGTTCCATGATTTGCTTAAATATCTGATTTTTGTTTATTTAGAAACTTCTTGTTGCACTTGTGGCTGTCTTGGAGCAGCATTATTTGGTAAAACTCTACCCCGAGAACTGATTGTATTACATGAACTGATTGTATTACATGAACTATTGTTGGTAACTACAACAGCTATAATTAGAATTTTCCAGGTTAGCAATAATAAACAATGGATTCAAGGCGGCAATATTCGTTTCTGTGGTTTGTTTCGCTGTTATTCAAAAACAAGAGAGCTTTTCCATGTTTAAACGATTAAAGTTGATAAGCGACCACATTAGTGTCACATTTATCATTTTGCACCAAGCGACGAGTTTTGCTATTCAGTGTAATTTATGAGCTAGTAAAACATGAAAAAGAAAGTTCCATCAAGTGTCATCTTCAGCAGCAAACTAAGGTTCTAAACCAGCCTTTTCTTCCTCAAAAACAGCTTTCAAGTTTCAACAGGTATGTTTTTATTTTCATTCTTCTTCTTCTTCTTCTTCTTCTTCTTTTTCTTTTTTTTTTTCTTTTTCTTTTTCTTTCTAAACGTCCAAAAAGCGCCGAAATGCTGGCGAATTTTTTTCAGAAAAATTCTGCCCCGTTTCTGCCCAAATTCTACCAAAATTCTGTACATCATCTCATCATAGTGTTTGCACCAGAATGTGCATGATAGCATAATTCATGGAGGCTCCATTAGCTACGTTTTCCGGATGTGTCTTCCTTCTCCGTTTGTTGTGACCTGCTAGCATTATTAATATAAGCTTGCCTTACCCAAAATAATCTTCAGAAGAGAGGCTTTGTTCTGTGTAGCAGATGTATTTAGTGTCAATGTTTCTTTTTTGTTGCAGAAAATGAAAGAAACCAACATTGAGAATCGCAAAAAGTTGAGATATCCACACACTGCTGGCAAAAAAAGTTTTGCTAGAATATGCGAGGTTTGATGTATTTTTTCTTATTATTCTTTTAAATATGAACTTGCTAGGCATAATCTGAACTATTTTATACCACTTTTTATGTAACCAGGAAAAAAAGAAAGAAACTTCTGAACCTCTATCAAGTAAGGATATATTTGTGGCTACAAGAAAAAGAAAGCCCGATCGAGTATACAAGGCCTCGTATGCGGATACTCTTAATAAAATTGTACGAGTTACTAATTTAAAGTTTGTTGATATCATTTGTCTATTATTAGTTATTGACTCAATTTTATATACTTTGTAATCTAAAATTGACTCAATTTGGACTTGTAGGCTGAAATGGATAGAATACAATCAACACAAGAAACTGAAGATGGCAGTCAATCAGTTGACGCGTTTGCATCCGTCATGGGACCTGAGCATCCAGGACGCCTAAGATTGTACGGACGTGGGGTTACCAAGACTTCCTTAAAAAGAAAAGTGGGAGATATTGGAACCTCTTCAAGTTCTACCGATGAGATGCTGCAACAAAAAATGGTGGAAATGGAAGAAAGGATGCAACAAAGAATGCAGGAAAGGTTCAATGCACAAAAAGATGCCATGGAACTACAAGTTGCAGTTAACATCATTTCACAACTTAAGCGTCTGAATCCAGACTTACGGGTTGATCCCAGCATGCTAGCTTTCAATGGTCATTCACCTGGAGATGCTTCCTCTGCCCAACAAGCTGCTGTGCAACTAATCAATCGTCTATCTACTGGGAGTAATAATCGAGGTCAGTACGTACTCTTCTTCTCTTCCTCCTCCTCCTTCTTCTTCTTCTTCTCCTTCTTCTCCTTCTGTTGCTTTTCTGGCACTATTTTCTGCCACTGCTCTCTCTGATTTACTATTATCCAAGTGAATCTTTTACTTATAGTACTGTTTGCAAGTTTTCTGTATTTGAATGTTATTGCAACTTATGAAGTTTACAGGTTGTAGTCACGAGTATCAGTTTTGTTATGTTACTCGCTTGGCTTTTGTTCAATTTACAACTATCGGCAGGAAACTCCAATGTATAATTTCTCATATGATCTTTTAAAGTTTCTAATTTTAGCGATGATTAGGTCTTTTGTTGTTTGAAGTTATTAGTTCAAGTGAAATCCATTAGTTTCTTTGGGGTATTTGTCAAATGGGATGTAGGGTGGTCTTACAATAAAATTCTTTTACCGAAGTTTCTTTTGGGTTTTTGTCAAATAGGATGGAGAGTGGTGTTATGTAGGGCGGTGTTATGTGGTGTTACAATTAGAGAAAATTCTACTACACCCATTCTTATTTAATGACTTTATTTATTCTCTTTTGTAGGTGGAGCAACTGAAGAAAGGGAAGATGGAGAAGGTGGAGCAACTCAAGAAAGGGAAGATGGAGATAGTGAAGATCTAGACCTTACTTAAGAAGAACTTTGAGTTGTCGTCGATATTCTTGGAGTCTTTTGTTATAGCATTTGAAACTTTAACTTTTGAAGCGTTGAACTGTAAAACTTATGTAATTGGGTTAAAACATTTTGCTATTATCGTTATTCTTAGCTTATTGGATATGAAAGTTTATGAAGTATTTTATATTTTTATTTATATAATTTTCAGGTTATAATTACAAATATTTCCAGGTGGTAATGTCAATTAATGGTTTAAAATAGCCTAATAGAACCGTTGCAATAAGCACAAATGCCATTGCCATAGACATTCTGAATCGTTTCGATAGGTCTTGCAAATCGTTCCATAAAGTGTGACAAACTGATGCAATAGAAACAAAACCGTTACGATAGCGCAATAAAACCGTTACAATAGCTGTAAATAAGCGTTGCAATAACATATATAACTGTTGCAATAAACTATATTGTAACAGTTTCCAACCATTGTAGCAAATAATATGGTAACAGTTTACAACCGTTACATAGACTATACGGTAACGGTTTTTAACCGTTGCAGTAGAAATGAATACTCGTTGCTTAAGACAGAGGAAAAACCGTTGCGATAGCGGGATCTATAGCAACGGTGTTGTCAACCGTTTCCAAAACCGTTGCTGTAGATCAATTGGCACGCGAGCGGATGTCACGGTCGCTGAACCGTTCCAATACATCTATGGAAACGGTTGGCCTATCAATTGCAACGGTTTACTTGCTATTGCCATAGGCCTATTTTCCAGTAGTGTGTCATAAAAGTCTGCAAGGGTAGGCTCTGCTGCAGGCACCTCGCCCTGCTCCTCAATGATGGGATCCCCCGCAGGATCTGCCGGTGGTGCTACTAGTACAGCTCTGGGATGCCCTCGTCCCCTACCTCGGGTCGGTGCCCTCCCCCGGCCTCTACCTCGGCCTCTAGCAATGGGGAGAGTAGCTCCTCCCGGATCTGGAATATCTATCGCGCGCGTCCCCACCATCTGTGAGAGAATAGAAGAGGGACATTTAGTATACCAACCACTGCACAATAGGAAGTGAATAAAGAGTAGTTTCCTAACACCCTATAGCCTCTCGAAGATAAATACAGACGTCTCTGTATCGATCCGCAAGACTCTATTAGGTTTGCCAATGACTTGTGAGACCTACGTGAACCTAGTGCTCTGATACCATATTATCACGATCCAATTTCACCTCAAGTCGTGATGGCGCCCAACACCGTTGTCAGGCAAGCCAATGCGGAAGTATTAGTGAATTCTTGTTTTACTTTACTAAAACAGTTACGACAATTTCTAAATTTGAATTTAAAACATGGGATAATTAGCAACGTATAATAATAGTTATACAACCCAAAAGAATAGTCAACTAATGTGTGTGCCAAGACCTGGTGTTACAAGTAAGTGGGCAACTAATAGAATATACAAAAGAATAATACTATACTACTATCTGAAATAGAGTAGACAGCCAAAAATAAAGAAAAAACTCCATTGGGCTGCTGAACGGCATAGGAAGGGAGTAGCTCACCGTGTAATCTCGGCCGAATCAAGGGTATCCACCAGCCTGGTAAGCAGATGTACCTGCCTCAGATCTTGTACAATTAAGTACAGAAGTGTAAGTATGAGTACATAAACAATATGTACCCAGTAAGTACCCTGTCTAATCTCGAAGAAGTAGAGACGAGAGGTCGACTTGACACTTACTAGGGTCAAATAATATGATAAGTGATATACTAAGCATGGGTAGCACAAATGATCTCTAGATGATATTACAGCTAGCCATCTACATTTCCAGGGCATATAACAAAGTTCCGATCACAACAATATACCAAGCAATAAGCATACGCAAGTAGTGCCGAGGTCGTACGGGCCGATCCAACACAAAAATAAAGTGTGCACTACCGGAGGGTCGAACGGCGCGAACCATAGATGCATCTATTACCCCGCTCGTGAATCATACATGCGACACAGTCAAATGTATTTAAACTCAACAACATGCAGACAAGAATATATGTCAGGAGAGCAATTACGCACGAAAATATCAACTTCTCTTTAAAAGGGCCAAGAAAATGATGTTCCTCTTATTAGAGTCATTTACTACATTAAAAATCATTTAAGAATTCCCCAAATTAATCATAGAGTTACAAGAACATCACATGAAGCATGCTTCTAGGTCCTAAACTACCCGGACATAGCATAATAGTGACTACACACGGGCTCTCGTCACCTAGTACGTACGTAGCCCCCGCATTTAGTGGCAAATTATTCAATTATTATGCCTACGGGGACAATTCCCTCTTACAAGGTTAGATAGGAGACTCACCTCGCTCCAAAGTGTACTTCAAATATCAAGAACGTGGTCAAACTCTAAAATTTTGGAGCCGCACGATCCGAAACTAATTAAATGAAGTGGGAACTAGTCAATAAAAGCTCAAGAGTACGCATTTTAATTACTGAAGTAATTTTCCAACCTTAAGCACAAGTTTCCTAAAATCCGAACCCGGGCCCACGTGCCCGGATTCCAAAACTTTTCGAAGAAAGTTGTTCTCTATAACCTAAGGATCAATAATATATGATTTTTACTTCATTCCTTAACAAATTTTGTAGTAGAATCTAAGTTTTATCAAAACCCTAGGTTTTGCTCTAATCCCTTGATTTTTCCTAATCTTTGTGTGTTAATCTACCCAAAACTCAAGTATTAAACTTAGCAATAAGGAGTAACAACTTACCTCAAGATGCAAGGTGAAAATCTTTTCTTAAAAGCTCCAAAACCGCCGAATAAACGAGTGAAAAGTGGGCAAAAATGGCTTGGAGCCCGTATTAAATGAGCTCACTCCTTCAGCGATTTCCGCATTGCGGTCCTGGGCCGCACCTGCGCCCACCGCATCTGTGGAAAGTCGCCCGCTTCTGCGGAAACTCAACTGGGCCGTTGGGCCGCATCAGAATAATGCAAGACGCTTCTGCGGCTCCGCTTTTGCGGAAAGACAACCGCTTCTGCAGCTTTGGGCCTGGCGTGGCTTGGCCTCATCTACGAGAGGAAGACCGCTTCTGCGGTCTTGCACCTACGGCTGACCAACCGCAGGTACGGTTATGACAGATAGCTGGGAGCTTCAGCTCCTTCCCAAAGTTTCCAACTTCACTCGAGCCTCGCCTGATTGACATTCGGGGCCCCCGGGCCCCGCCCGAATACACCGACAAATTTGAAACCATAAAACGGACTCGCTCGAACCCTCGGAACGCCCAAAACAATGCTAAATCTAAGAATCACCTCCTAAAACCAATTGAATCAAACTTATGAACTTCAAGTTCTTCAATTTGCTTCTAACGTGTCGAAACGTACTTAAACTACTCGGATTGACACCAAATTTTGCGGGCAAGTGTTAAATGTTATATCAGACATGCACCGGGCTTCGGAACCAACATACGGGCCCGATACCAACATGATCAAGCATTATTCGATTTCATTAAATCCTTAGAATTTCCAGTTTAACAATTTTCAACAAAATTCATTACTCGGGCTAGGGACCTCATTCAATTCCGGGCATACGCCTAGGTTCCATATTTTCCTACGGACCCTCCTGGACTGTCAAATCACAAGTCCGGGTCCGTTTACTAATAATGTTCACCAATGTCAAACTTAGCCTTTTAAGAAAATCTTAAGAATCAAGTGTGCTTATTTCAACCCAAACTCCTCCATATCCCGAACCAACCATCCCCGCAGGTCGTAAATGTGACGACCCGGCCCGTCGTCACGTGATTTACCGCCACGTTTTCCCCATTTTCTGCTTACTTATGTTTCATTATAGGAGTCTTGGGTGAATGAGTTGAATTGGGTTAGTTTTGGATGGAAATGAGACACATAGTCTCTTTAAGCAAGGGTTGTATTGGAAAAGTCAACCGAATGTTGACTTATGAGTTAGAGGGCTCGGATGTGATTTCCGGTAATTTGGTTAGCTTCGGGGGATGATTTGTAACTTAGGAGTGTGATTGGAATTGATTTTGGCGGTCCGGTGTAGAATTAGGCTTGAATTGGCGAAGTTAGTATTTTGGCGAATTCTGGTTGTTAGGTGAGCTTTTGATCCGAGGGTCGGAATGGGATTCCGAGAGTTGTTGTAGTTTCGTTAGGTGATTTTGGATGTGTGGGCAAAATTTCAGATCATTCGGAGGTGTTTTGGTCGGGTTTTTTATCAAATGCGTAATTCGGAAGTTTTGGAAGAACTTAGGCTTGAATCCGAGGCAAATTGATGGTTTTGGTGTTATTTGTGGTGTTTTAATGATTGGAGCAAGTTTGAATGATGTATTAGGATGGTTTGGCACTTTTGGTTGAGGTCCCGGGGGCCTCGGGGTGATTTTGGATGGCCATCGGGATGATTTTGGACTTGGTAAGATTGTTGTATATCTGGTATCTGGAATTTCCGCATCTGCGGAAAAGGAACGGCAGATGCGCTTGCGCAGGTGCGGAAGAAAGATCGCAGGCGCAGATGCGGTAGAATAGTCGTAGGTGCGTAAAGGTGTGGCCTTGGTGCTTCCGCAGAATTGGACGAGTATCCGCAGAAGCGGGGTCCGCATATGCGGATAGGGGATCGTAGACGCGGTCGTTGGTTTAATGAAGATCCGCAGAAGCGGAATGATAACCGCAGAAGCGGTAGCCGCAAATGCGGTAAAGGAACCGCAGATGCAAAAATCACTGTTCTCAGAAGGGTTTTAAAGCTTATTTTGTTCCGCAAGCTTAAGTCCATTTCCACCATTTTTGATCGACTTTGAGAGCTCTTGGACGGAATTTGAAGGGGATTTCGACTAGGTGTGATTGGAGGTGAGTTCCTTGGCCTAAATACATGAATTAATGGTAGAATTTGCATTGGAATTTGTGGAAATTCATCAAAAGAGGGTAAAGCTAGGGCTTGGGAATTTGGTATTTCAAAGTGGAATTTGAGGGGTCCAATAGACTTCGATTTTTGTAATTTATATGTATAGACTCGTGGCGAGATAAGGAATCTGGTGATGTTAATTTTCTAGTTTTTCGAGAAGTGGGCCCGGGGCTCGGGTTTTGTCAACTTCATGAATTTCGATGTTTTTCGAGTCTTTTCGATTGGGTTATATTCCCTTAGCCTATTGTAACGTATTCGTTGTGGTTTTGGCCAGATTCGACGCGCGAGGAGGTTGATTTGCGAGGCAAGGGCATAGCGAGCTAGGACTTTGGTCGGCTTAAGGTGAGTAATGGTTATAAATGTGTCCTGAGGGTTTGAAATCCCGGATTTGCACAACGTAGTGCTATGTTGAGGTGAGACACACGCTGCATGTCGAGCGTGGGGTCCATTACTGCTGGGGATTTGGACTTGGTCCATCCCGATGGATGATTCTACAGTATTTTTACTGAGGTTTAATTAATACCATTATAGTTTGGGCTAGTAGCCATGTTTGGGGCCTTGTGCCGACCTGTAGAACCCGTAGGGGCATTTGTACTGATTGACCTCACTTTACTTGTTAAAAATCACACCCTCAGTCATGTTTCTAACTGCTTAATAAAATATGAACTGGCTTTGAAATGGCTAAACCAAAATGAAAGTAATATGAGGGCTGAAATCCCTATCTTATCTTAGTATGCCCGAGGGGCGAAGTTTGTATTGACTGAGAGGGGTTGAGAACCCAATAGTGAGGATGACTGATATATTATGTGGATCGAGCTGCACGCCGCAGCAGTATACTTATATGGATCGGGCTGCACGCCGCAGTAGTATATTATGTGGATCAGGCTGCACGCCGCAGCAGTATAGCGCTTGGGCTGTAGGAGCCCCTCCGGAGTCTGCACACCCCCAGTGAGCGCAGTCGACTATTATTATTGGATCGGGCTGCACGCCGCAGCAATATATATATATATATTATGGATCGGGCTGCACGCCGCAGCAGTATATTTATACGGTCGGGCTGCACGCCGCAGCGGTATACTATGATTTCGGTTATTGTGAGAAATAAATGAGTTGAGTACTGGCTTAAAGGATTTTTCCTGGCTTTTTCATTTAGTTGTTGTTTAAACGTTCTTACCGCTTTGATATAGAACTGCTTAGTGCTCTTTACGCGATTTCTTTCTTTCAATCATTATTTATTTCTATTACTCACTGAGTCGGAGTACTCACATTACTCCCTGCACTATGCGTGCAGATACATGTATTCCGGAGGCGTAGATTGAGCTGTCTCTGCTGTTCAGATCTCACCGGAGTCATCGAGGTAGCTGTATGGCATCCACAGACCCAATTTCTCCCTCTATCCTCTTTACTTTCAGTATTTTAGACTATCTTTTGTTTAGGCTGTTTCTCAGACTTGTATTAGAGGCTCTTGACTCGTGACAACGGATCGGTGGGCTTGTAATGATGTTATTACGTTTTTTTCCGTGCATTGTATCCACTATTTCAGACTTGTGTTTATGTTAATTTGGTATTTAAAACCTGTTAATTGGTAGTGAACTCTATATGAGGGATTGAGAGTGCTGAAATGGTCGGGCTTGCCTAGCATTGTGTTGGGCGCCATCACGACCGAGGTTAGGGTCGTGACAAGTTTGTATCAGGGCTTAGGTTACTAGGTCTCGCGAGTCATGAGCCGGTTAAGTAGAGTCTCGCGGAGCGGTACGGGGACGCCTGTATTTCTCCTCGAGAGGCTGCAGAACCTTTAGGAAAACTCCACATTCTTGAAATTCTTATCGTGCGAGCTTGTTGATCCGAATGCTAAATTTCTCCTTATTCTATTCTCTCACAGATGGTGAGGAAACGAGCTACCGGACGTGATGGACGACCACCAGTGCCACCTACTGAGGCCACCAGAGGCCGTGGACGCGGTCGTGGTCGTGGACGAGGCAGAGCAGCGAGGGCCGCACCTATTGATCCACCAGCTGCCCCAGTTCCAGATCAGGCTCCAGCAGTACCAGCTCAGGCACCGGCTGTGCCCATAGTGATTCCTGGCCTTCAGGAGACATTAGCTCAGATCTTGACAGTGTGCACGGGCCTGGCTCAGGTCGTTTCAGCCAATACAGCACCAACAGCTACTTCACAGGCCGGGGGAGGCAATCAGACCCCCGCTGCTCGCACACCTAAGCAGTTAGGGCAGGGATTACAGACTCTAGAGGCACCTCCAGCTCAGCCAGTGGTACCAGTACAGGAGTTCAGGGTTCCAGTTATGCCCGAGAATGAGCAGCGTCGCCTCGAGAGGTTTGGTAGACTCCAGCCTCTAACATTTAGTGGAGCTGAGGGCGAGGATGCCCAGGGTTTTCTTGACAGATGTCAG
>NW_017670440.1:641756-654874 GCF_001879085.1 Nicotiana attenuata
TTGTGACGACGACCACCAGTGCCACTACTGAGGCCACCAGAGGCCGTGGACGCGGTCCGTGGTCGTGGCGAGGCAGAGCAGCGAGGGCCGCACTCCACCAGCTGCCCCAGTTCCGATCAGCTCCAGCAGTACCAGTTCAGGCACCAGCTCTGTGCCCATAGTGATTCCTGGCCTTCAGGAGACATTAGCTCAGATCTTGAAGTGTGCACGGGCCTGGCTCAGGTCTCAGCCATTACAGCAACAACAGCTACTTCACAGGCCGGGGGAGGCAATCAGACCCCCGCTGCTCGCACACCTAGCAGGGAGGTGCAGGGATTACAGACTCCAGAGGCCCTCCAGCTCAGCCAGTTGCAGTACAGGAGTTCAGGGTTCCAGTTATGCCCAATGACGAGCAGCGTCGCCTCGAGAGGTTGGTAGACTCCAGCCTCCACATTTACTGGAGCTGAGGGCAGAGATGCCAGGGTTTTTTGACAGATGTCAGCGGATGCTCCGTACACGGGATTCTTGAGTCCAGTTGTGTGGCTTTTACTACTTTTCAGTTTACTGGAGCTTGCCTTCACTTGGTGGGGCGTTGAGCGGCTAGGCCGGTTGGTGCACACTTTGACTTGGCAGAGTTCTCCACTCTCTTCTTGGAGAAGTATGTACCGCAGTCTCGCAGGAGGAGCTACGCAGACAGTTTGAGGGGCTACGCAGGAGATATGAATAGTCCAGTATGAGATGAGATTCTGAGTTTTGAATCTTACGCGCATGTGCAGTGATTGGTGTGGTTCCGACAGATCGTGAGATCGAGGTTTGTTTGATGGTCTCACCTATCCTCTTCTGTTCTTATGACTAGGGAGCGAGTGTTGGGTGCCACATTAGGGAGGTGGTTGATATAGCCCGAGAGATTGAGGCGTTCGCCGTCAGGATCGAGATGAGAGGGAGGCCAAAGAGGCTCGAGGTTCTGGCGTAGTTACAGTGGCGCTCCTCGAGGGGCCAGTTCCAAGGGTCGGGGGTGTTCTTTCAGACCGCTCAGTAGCTCAGACCCGAGTACGAGGAGGATCTTCAGGTCTGGTTATCAGGGGTTCTCAGCAAGTCAGCCATCTCTCAGCGCTCTTCCGGCACAGAGTTCGTCTCGTGCTCCTCTGCTCAGGTTCTTCCAGGGCGAGTGCATCAGCTAGTCACTCGGCCGAGGGGTTCCCTTCAGTCCCAGTTCCCAGCACCCGGGAGTTGCTATGGTGTGGAGAGTTCGGCATATGCGGAGGGAGTGTCCTCTCGTGCTGCTAGCTCATTTCAGCAGAGGGGTCAACCCTCATCTTCTTGTCCAGTTTCTTCAGCACCCCCCCGCCAGCTAGGGGTGAGGGTCAGGCAGCCAGGGGTCGGCCCAGAGGTGGTGGTCGATCGGGAGGTGGTCAGGCTCGCTTTTATGCTCTTCAGGGCAGGACAGATGCTAT
Source organism: Nicotiana attenuata (assembly GCF_001879085.1). Taxonomy (NCBI): domain Eukaryota; kingdom Viridiplantae; phylum Streptophyta; class Magnoliopsida; order Solanales; family Solanaceae; genus Nicotiana; species Nicotiana attenuata. Next base: position 643,190 of record NW_017670440.1, read on the forward strand.
TGCTTCGGATGCTGTTGATTACAGGTATTATTTCAGTCTCCACAGAGATGCCTCAGTCTTATTTGATCCCGGTTCCACCATTCCTATGTGTTTCATATTTTGCTCATCATTTGGGTACCACCCGAGGCACCCCGGTGGGCAATACTGTTGTTGTAGACCATGTATACCGGTCGTTTGGGTACTATTGGGGGTCTGGAGACCCGAGTTGCTATTGCTATTGAGCATGGTGGGTATTTTGATGTTTATTTTGGGCATGACTGGCTATCTCCTGTATCATGCTATTCTAGACTGTCATGCTAAGACAGTCACTTTGTGTATACCGGGTGTCCGAGGATCGAGTGGCGTGGGTTGACTGACTATGTTTCCAGAGGGTGATTTATTCTAAAGGCCCAGCGTATGTTGGAAGGGTTGTCTTTCATATTTGGCATTTGTGAGGGAGTTGGAGTCGAGACTCCTAGCATTGATTCTGTCCCGTTGTGAGGGAGTTTTTTGTTTCCTGCAGACCTGCGGGCATAGCCCCGGACAGGGACATTGACTTTGGTATTGACCTGGTGCGGCACTCAGCATTTCCATTCTGCCATATCGTTATGGCACCGCGAGTGAAAGAGTTAAGGATCAGCTTCAGGAACTCCAGATAAGGGGTTCATTCGGCCAGTGTGTCACCATGGGGTGACCGGTTCTATTGTGAAGAAGAAGATGGCACCATCCAGGAATGTGCATTGACTACAGCAATTGAACAAAGTAACATGAAGAACAAGTATCCCTACCCCGCATGATGATTTATTTGACCGCTTCAGGAGCGAGGTGTTCTCCAAAGATTGATCTCCGTTCGGGCTATCACCAATAAGATTAGGGATTCGATATTATGAAGACTCTTTCAGGACTAGATATGGCACTATGAGTTCTGTTATGTCCTTTGGGCTGACCAATGCCCCGCAGCGTTCATCCACTTTGATGAACAGTGTATTTCGGCCTGTAGTTCTGGATTCGTTCGTCATTGTTTTTATTTGATATTATTTCTGGTGTACTCGCATAGTCAGGAGGAGCACGCCGCAGCATTCGCGAGTGTACTGCAGAGGATTTAGGGAGGAGAAGCTTTATGCAAAGTTCTCCAAGGGTAAGTTCTGGCTCAGTTCAGTGGCTTTCTTGGGTCATGTGGTGTCCAGCGAGGTTATTCAGGTCGACCCGAAGAAGATAGAGGCGCGTTCAGAGTTGGCCTAAGATCGACCTCAGCCACGGAGATTCGTAGTTTCCTTAGTTTTGGCAGGTTATTATCGCCGGTTTGTTCAGGGATTTTCCTCTATTGCCATCGCCCATTGACCAAGTTGACTCAGAAAGGGCGCTCCATTTGTAGGTCGAACGAGTGCGAGGAGAGCCATTTTAGGAGCTTCAAGACACTTTGACACGGCTCCAGTGTTGGTTTTGCCATCAGCTTCAGGGTTTTACACTGTATATTGTGATGCTTCGGAGAGTTGGGATTGGATGTGTATGTGATGCAGGAGGGTAGAGTTTATTCATATGCTTCTCGCCAGTTGAAGGCCCCACGAGAAGAACTATCCTGTACATGATTTGGATGTTGCTGCTATAGTTCATGCTTTGAAGATTTGGAGGCACTACTTGTATGGTGTATCTTTGTGAGGTATTCACTTTTCATTGATCATCGCAGTCTTCAGCATCTATTCAAGCAAAAGGATCTTAATTTGAGGCAGCGGAGGTGGCTAGAGTTACTTAAGGATTATGATATCACCATTTTGTATCACCCGGGGAAGGCCAATGTAGTGGCCGATGCTTTGAGCCGAAAGGCAGTTAGTATGGGGAGCTTGGCATACATTCCAGTTGGGGAGAGGCCCTTTGCAGTTGAGGTACAGGCTTTGGCCAATCGGATGGTGAGATTAGATATTTCGGAGACTATTCGGGTGTTGGCTTGTGTGGTTTCTCGGTCTTCCTTGTGTGATCGCATCAGAGAGCGCCAGTATGATGATCCGCATTTGCTTGTCCTTAAGGACAGGGTTCAGCATGATGATACCAGGGATGTGACCATTGATGATGATGGCGTGTTGAGGATGCAGGGCCGGATTTGTGTGCCGAATGTGGATGGGCTTCGGGAGACGATATTGGAGGAGGCCCATAGCTTGCGGTATTCCATTCATCCGGTGCCGCGAAGATGTATCAGGATTTGAGGCAACACTATTGGTGGAGGAGGATGAAGAAGGATATAGTAAGGTATGTAGCTCGGTGTCTCAACTGTCAGCAGGTAAAGTACGAGCATCAGAGGCCGGGTGGTATACTTTAGCGGATGATTATTCCAGAATGGAAGTGGGAGAGGATTACTATGGATTTTGTGAGTGGTCTCCCTCGGACTTTGAAGAAGTTTGATTCGATTTGGGTGATAGTGGATCGGCTGACCAAGTCCGCGCACTTCATTCCAGTATGTACTAACTATTCTTCGGAGCGGCTGGCAGGGATCTTCATCCTGGAGATTGTCCGATTTCATGGGGTTCCAGTGTCCATTATCTCAAATAGGGGTACTCAGTTCACTTCTCAGTTCTGGAGGACTTTTCAGCGGGATCTGGGTACACAGGTGGAGTTGAGCACAACGTTTCATCCTCAGACGGACAGGCAGTCCGAGCGTACTATTCAGATATTGGAGGATATGTTGCGTGCCTTTGTTATTGATTTTGGAGGTTCTTGGGATGAGTTTTTGCCGCTTGCAGAGTTTGCCTACAACAACAGTTATCAGTCGAGCATTCAGATGGCTCCGTATGAGGCGTTTTATGGGAGGCGGTGTAGGTCTCCGGTGGGATGGTTCGAGCCCGGCGAGGCTAGGTTATTGGGGATAGAGATGGTTCAGGATGCCTTAGAGAAGGTGAAGTTGATTCAGGAGAGGCTTCGTACGGCACAGTCGCGTCAGAAGAGTTATGCGGACCGGAAGGTTCGGGATGTGTCATATATGGTGGGTGAGAAGGTCTTGCTGAAGGTTTCGCCCATGAAGGGTGTTATGCGATTTGGGAAGAAAGGGAAGCTGAGTCCGCGGTTCATTGGACATTTTGAGGTACTTAGGAGGATTGGGGAGGTGGCTTATGAGCTTGCCTTGCCACCCAGCTTGTCGGGCGTGCATCCGGTATTTCATGTTACTATGCTCCGGAAGTATGTTGGGGACCCGTCTCATGTATTGGATTTCAGCACTGTTCAGTTGGATGATGATTTGACCTATGATGTGGAGCCAGTGGCTATTTTGGGTCGTCAGGTTCGAAAGTTGAGATCAAAGGATATAGCTTCAGTAAAAGTGCAGTGGAGAGGTCGGCCCGTGGAGGAGGCTACTTGGGAGACCGAGCGAGAGATGCGGAGCAGATATCCTCAGCTGTTTGAGACTTCAGGTATGTTTCTTGACCCGCTCGATGCGTTTGTTTTAGTTGGGGAGGATGTGACGACCCAGCCCGTCGTCACGTGAGTTACCGCCCCGTTTTTCCCATTTTCTGCTTCCTTATGTTTCATTATATGAGTCTTGGGTGAATGAGTTGAATTGGGTTGGTTTTGGATGGAGTGAGACATATAGTCTCTTTAAGGAAGGGTTGTATTGGAAAAGTCAACCGGATGTTGACTTATGAGTTAGAGGGCTCGGATGTGATTTCCGGTAATTTGGTTAGCTTCGAGGGATGATTTGTGACTTAGGAGTGTGATCGAAATTGATTTTGGTGGTCCGGTGTAGAATTAGGCATGAATTGGCGAAGTTAGTATTTTGGCGAATTCCGTTTGTTAGGTGAGATTTTGATCCGAGGGTCGGAATGGGATTCCAAGAGTTGTTGTAGCTTCGTTAGGTGATTTTGGATGTGTGTGCAAAATTTCAGATCATTCGGAGGTGTTTTGGTCGGGTTTTTGATCAAATGCGTAATTCGGAAGTTTTGGAAGAACTTAGGCTTGATCCGACGCAAATTGATGGTTTTGGTGTTATTTGTGGTGTTTTGATGATTGGATCAAGTTTGAATGATGTCTTAGGATGGATTGGCACTTTTGGTTGAGGTCCCGGGGGCCTCGGGGTGATTTCGGATGGCCATCGGGATGATTTTGGACTTGGTAAGATTGATGTATATCTGGTATCTGGTATTTCCGCATCTGCGGAAAAGGAAATGCAGATGCGGTTGCGCAGGTGCGGAAGAAAGATCGCAGGTGCGGTCATTAGCCTGGATGGAAGGATCCGTAGATGCAGTACTTGGAGCCGCATCTGCGAGGCCGCAGATGCGGTAGAATAGTCACAGGTGCGTAAAGGTGAGGCCTTGGTGCTTCCGCAGAAGCGGACGAGTATCCGCAGAAGCGGGGTCCGCATATGGGGATAGAGGACCGCAGAAGCGGTGGTGGGATTAATGAAGATCCGCAGAAGCAGAATTTTAACCGCAGAAGCGGTAGCCGCAAATGCGGTAAAGGAGCCGCAGATGCGAAAATCACTGTTCTCAGAAGGGTTTTAAAGCTTATTTTGTTCCGCGAGCTTAGGTCCATTTCCACCATTTTTGATCGACCTTGAGAGCTCTTGGACGGAATTTGAAGGGGGTTTCAACTAGGTGTGATTGGAGGTGAGTTCCTTGGCCTAAGTACATGAATTAATGGTAGAATTTGCATTGAAATTTGTGGAAATTCATCAAAAGAGGGTAAAGCTAGGGCTTGGGAAATTGGTATTTCAAAGTGGAATTTGAGGGGTCAGATGGACTCCGATTTTGGTAATTTTGATATGTATCAACTCGTGGCGAGATAAGGAATCCGGTGATGTTAATTTTCTGATTTTTTGAGAAGTGGGCCCGAGGCTCGGATTTTGCCAACTTCGTGAATTTCGATGTTTTTCGAGTCTTTTCGATTGGGTTATATTTGCTTAGCCTATTGTAACGTATTCGTTGTGGTTTTTGCCAGATTCGACGCGCGAGGAGGTTGATTTGCGAGGCAAGGGCATAGCGAGCTAGGACTTTGGCCGACTTGAGGTGAGTAATGGTTATAAATGATGTCCTGAGGGTTTGAAACCCTGGATTTGCACAACGTAGTGCTATGTTGAGGTGAGACACATGCTGCATGTCGAGCATGGGGTCCATTACCGCTGGGGATTTGGACTTGGTCTATCCCGATTGATGATTCTACTATATTTTGGTTGAGGCTTAATTAATATCAATATAGTTTGGGCTAGCAGCCATGTTTGGGGCCTTGTGCCGACCTGTAGAACCCGTAGGGGCATTTGTACTGATTGACCTCACTTTACTTGTTAAAAACCACACCCTCAGTCATGTTTCTAACTGTTTAATAAAATATGAACTGGCTTTGAAATGGCTAAACCAAAATGAGAGTAATATAAGGGATGAAATCCCTATCTTATCTTAGTATGCCCGAGGGGCGAAGTTTATATTGACTGAGAGGGGTTGAGAACCCAATAGTGAGGATGACTGATATATTATGTGGATCGGGCTGCACGCCGCAGCAGTATACTTATATGGATCGGGCTGCACGCCGCAGCAGTATATTATGTGGATCGGGCTGCACGCCGCAGCAGTATAGCGCTTGGGCTGTAAGAGCCCCTTCGGAGTCTGCACACCCCCAGTGAGCGCAGTCAACTATTATTATTGGATCGGGCTGCACCCCGCAGTAGTATATATATATATATATATATTATGGATCGGGCTGCACGCCGCAGTAGTATATTTAAACGGATCGGGCTGCACGCCGTAGCGGTATACTATGATTTCGGTTATTGTTAGAAATAAATGAGTTGAGTACTGGCTTAAAGGATTTTTCCTGGCTTCTTCATTTTGTTGTTGTTTAAATGTTCTTACTGCTTTGATATAGAACTGCTTAGTGCTCTTTACGAGATTTCTTTCCGTCAGTCATTATTTATTGGTATTACTCACTGAGTCGGAGTACTCACATTACTCCTGCACCATGTGTGCAGATACAGGTATTCCGGAGGCGTAGATTGAGCTGTCTCTGCTGTTCAGATCTCACCGGAGTCGTCGAGGTAGCTGCATGGCGTTCGCAGACCCGATTTCTCCCTTTATCCTCTTTACTTTCAGTATTTTAGACTATCTCTTGTTTAGGATGTTTCTCGGACTTCTATTAGAGGCTCCTGACTCGTGACACCGGATCGGTGGGCTTGTAGTGGTGTTTTACGTTATTTCCGCGCATTGTATCCACTGTTTCAGACTTGTGTTTATGTTAATTTGGTATTTAAACCCTGTTAATTGGTAACGAACTCTATGTGAGGGATTGAGAGTGCTAAAATGGTCGGGCTTGCCTAGCGTTGTGTTGGTCGCCATCACGACCGGGGTTGGGGTCGTGACAAGGGGTTAGTAAGAAGATTATGCGAATTGTGATGTTGGATATGTTCTCTCTCATCTCTGCTCTATATCTCTGATTTCCTCATCTCCTTCAATACGTCTCTGCTTCTAACCTCCTTCTTCTTATGAGTCCTTCTATGTTATTTCCATAGCTATTCCTTGTAATTATTTAGTAAGGGCAATACTACAAGTGAATTTACTTGTGTGCGAATCGGTTATGTCAAGTTTGTTACAATATATGCGTTAATTTGGTGAAAAAGGACACATGATGATTTATGTTTGTCCAGTACTTGTGAAGTACTTTTCTAAGAGACTTTCCTTTCAAAAGATTTTGAAGCACCCCTGAATAATTAAGAATGTTGATCCGAATGGAGCCTTCTGAAAGTGGCGTTTCTGCATGCGGCTCTCTCCTTCAGTCTTTCGACCAGTTTGCACAAGTTGATTTCCAATGTCACACAAAATTTGACAGGAGAACAATGACAGTGAAATTCTTGAGATTTTATGCCTCATGTGCAGGCAAAGGCAGAAGTATCGAGATTGAAGTCAACAAAACTAAAAGTTCTTTTGAGAAAGGGCCTGGATTTGGCAGGAATCTGCTGGAAGAAATATTTAGTCTTAGAAACACAAAATGCAGTGGATTTTCTGTTGAACCTATAGAATCTGGTAAGTGCTTTCAATTGTAAATGAGAAACCTAGCAACTTCTTCTTTTTTCAACCAAATGGATTTCTTACTGAATCATGTTTTACACTTTAGATTATGATTATAAACTAATTAGGTACCTGCTGTCTGCATTTTTAAAAGATACCGACACATGTTTTACGCTCTCGATTTTATTCTTTTTTTAATATACTTTCTTAAAAAAAAAATTAGCTCATTATACATATATAATGCATCATGGTAAATGCAAAGGGCAGTGGAGATATTAAAAAAATACTTATTATGGTTTCTCACGAAATCAAATAAAACAAGTTGTTATAAATTGCTTGATTTTTCCTATGTATCCTTCGTCTTCCATGCTTTTATCGACTGACAGGACAGAGAAGTATCTATTAACATCATGGTACAACAATTGATATTATATCTTAAAAGTTTAAACTATCTTTAACAGATGGGGGAGTCAAAAGCACCTTAATATATCATGTTTACACTCGCATAAGTTGAGCTTTGACATTTTTATTAGTAGGCTAAATATTTCCTGAATAGGCCACCTGTTATCTGTTTATTGTGTTATTCTTTTAGTACGAGGTTAATAGTAGTAAATGATGGATATTTCAGAATCTTACCTTACATGAAAGTAATTCATAAAAGTAGACAGTTCACCATAGAAGCATATGAGAGATCAAAATATTATGAACTTTGTTCCTAGCACAACTGAGTTTGCCGATTGGCAAAAACTCAAAAGTTGTTTGGAAGCAAAATTCTGCTCTTTGTTGTCCTTCACCCATCACTTTGGCAGATGTCTATTGTGTTTCTCCACTTCTTTGCTTGAGATATGAGCAGTGATAATTGATTATTACTTCATAACTTTGCATGTGTTTTTTGTAAAAATTGCAAAGAAGAAGGTTAAAAGAAGGCTAAACACAACATCTAAAACGCATCACTGTTTGCCAATATGTAAACAATGTGATAATTTAACATCTAATAGTATGATGTTGCTATGAACGTAAAGGATGTATCATCTGCCAATCTTACATCCATGAAAAATATTTTTGTTCCAAAATAGATGTAAATAATATGTTGCAATTACCATACAATGTTATCTATTCGATTGGATACTAATCTTCGTGCATTAATTTTTATTGTCTATAATTTTATTTCATATTAGAAAAAGTCAAATAACAAATAATAATAATTTTCATAATATTGGGCCCACGCTGGCACGGGTCATCCCCACCTAGTTGTAACATATAAACTAGCAGTTCATTTTCTCTTCATTAGATATTAGGGAAAATATAGTTTATGATTTTTACATCACACAAATTTTGCGGGCTATAATTTAGTGTTGTCGATGGTGAGAACAATGTGTAATAGTTCAGCCTCTACACTTCAAAGAGAGAGATTGCTAATTATAGCTTAAAATAGGTAATATACAACAGGAAGGAGTCTTTTGAAAGGGGAGTGGAGAGAAAATAGGAAAATGATGTTAGTAATCTGTATTCAAGAATATATTCAAAAATAAAAACACTGTAAAAGCAGAAATGCAGAAGAACAGAATTATTTCGAGCCCACTGAGTTCACAGTGTTTCCTTAAGGAACTTAATCCCCTCCTAGTACCCGAGGTTGTGGATTATTTCCTCCCAGGATAGAACGGATTACCCTCACTGGTGTAGCGGTACTTCAAACCCTAGTGACAACGAGCACAAAGAACAGTAGTAAATCACACTTACTGCTTTCTTTTCTGTTAAAACAATGCAGAAAGAAGAAGGAGAAATTAGAAATTTCGTTAGGAAAATCTGAGGGAGGGTTTATGTATTTATAGCCACAAAATATTGGGTTATACTGAAAAGTTACAACTCTTCATGTAAGGTTGCAACTCAAAATGTCTGTTTCATGAAACAACCATTTCTGCAAACCGCCAAATTCAATTATAACGGGAAAATTAAAACGGAGGAAAATTGAATTACCGTTATAGAAATAGTAACAAATTATTTTTGGTCCGAAAAATAAATCAATCACATCATTTGACCGAAGTCGAAGCAGAAGCCGAGCGACGACGACGACGGCGCGAGACTTGCTTCTTCTCAACTCTTCAAGAGCTAGAAGAAGTGCAATTGTATATATACCCATCAAACCTCTTTTCCTCCTCAAATATGGGACAATGCCCTTTTGTGAAATAGGAAGAGTAAGTTTTATCTCACCTCTTTAACATTTTAGGGTAGAGAAACAATATCCCCTCACCTTTTGAATAGGAAATGAAACACCTTTAACCTAAAACACAGTCAATTTTTTTTAAAATATCCTTACGATCCTTTGTTTGGAGCGAAAACATTAAACAATACAATTATATATTATTTTTTAAAATTTAAAACGAGAAAAAGTTGTAACTTCTATCAACTTGAGCTACTTCCTACATCGTCAGAGGCTGGTGAAGCCTAAAGCAACTAAAGCAAGTGTTTTAAGTCTCAAATTTTGAGGGACCCAGAATTTCTTAATAGATTTATAGATAAAAAAATTTATTGTTATAATTTAAATTTGGTACTTTATGATATAGCTAATTCTTTGTATAAAAAATTATTGCATACTTTTTAGAGTGGTACAATACATTAGAAAATAATGTAGCAAACTTAACTCTTAAGTCATTGTCACAAACATGATGAAAAATTAAAGGGATTTTTTCCTTCCTAGAGAATTGTAACTGCTAAATGGCTTCATAATGAAAGCAAAGCTAAAGAAGAATTCATCTAAATAGCCGTACACCTAATCTTTTACAATAATTATGATTTTACGTATGGACAATTCCTCAATATTTTATTCATTCGCAATAAAATATTTTTTTTCTGCATCGGTAAAAAAAAGTATGCTTTTTGGGGGAGAGATACTATTTCACCATAGCCCACGAATGTATAATATATATATAACTGTATATAATTAATATATAATTTATGTATACCGACTAAAAAAAAGTAAATATTAAATCTCGTTGGCTATTAGTGCAACAATCCCTTTTTTTTTCTTGATGCAACTATGGCGAAAAACCTAGCTTTTGATGCATATCACCAACTTCATTTTCTTTATTTCTCATAGTTTATAAAGTAGAAATGGTTAATTGGCATAGCAGTCGCCAAAATGTCACCGAATTTAACTTGTTTCATTGGACTATCCGCTTTGACACAAACATTTTACCAATTGGCATACTAGATGGCATGTCTATTGGTATTGGCAAAGGGTATAGAAATAAGTTAAAGAGTATAATTATCTTATTTAAAAGTTTAAACTATCGATTGATCAAATTTACATTCAATTAATTTTATTTTCAACAGTCTTTCACATGCAAGTTTGAATCTTTTTCAAGGGTCAAACACTTAAAAAAAAAAATTAATAATGACTGGTGCTAAGAGTTGAACCTATGCCTCTGCCTACTCTGACACCCTATTAATGATGTAATCATCCACAACTTGAAAATTTAAGCGACGAGATTAGATTTTTATTTACTTAATTATATTATATTTTTCATAGAAGAACATGGAGAATGCTGGTACAGTGGTCCTAGTGGAGCTTGTTATCTTCAGCTTATTATCTGATGGTCCAAAGGGGCTAGTATAATTGGAAAATTTACCTGAACGTGATGATTGTGTGACAAACTGTGTCACGATCCAAAACTATCCTGTCGTGATGTCGCCTATCGTGGAACTAGGCAAGCCGAATCTCTACCAAAATCAACGCGATATTTCATTTTTAAAGATAAGTTTACGCTACTTGTGACGACCCAAAAAGTCATCACTTGTTCTAGAAACAAATTCAGTGTTCCGAGGCCTAAAAACCTCCTTTTTACCTCACCTCGATTTGCGTGCGAAGTCCGGGCGCGTAGCCGGAAAGCCTAAATGTGAAAATCTGTGAAAAATAGTGAATTTTGACTTTAAAATGAATTAATTTGACTTCGGTCAACAGTTTGGGTAAACGGACCCGGACCCGTGATTTGAGATATGGGAAATATGGGACTTGGTCGTATGCCCGTAATCGAATTCCGAGGTCCAAGCCCGAGAAATGAATTTTTTAAAGAAAATTGTTTCCTGAAATTTATGAGTTTTGGAAATGAAATATGATTAAAACTTGATGGTATCGGGCCCGTATTTTGGTTCCGTCGCCCGGTATAGGTCTTATATGTGATTTAAGATAAGTCTGTGAAATTTGGTAAGAAATGGACTTGAAACGACGTGAATCGGATAGTTTTTGAGAAAAATGAAAAATTTGAAGTTCTTGAGAAATTTCATGATGTTGATGTTAAATTCATAGTTGTTGATGTTATTTTAGTGATTTGAATGCACGAGCGAGTCTGTATGATGTTTTTAGGTTGGTGTGCATCTTTGGTTTGGAGCGCCGAGGGCTCGGGTGAGTTTTGGATAGGCCACGAGGTGGATTTTGGACTTGAGGAAATTGCAGACTTTCAGCTGTGCATTGCAGGCCTGCAGGCTTCGCATTTGCGAAGCCTGGCTCGCAAATGCGAATTCGCAAATGTGAAGGCCTTGTCGCAAATGCGATCAATGGCGCAGGCCAGCTACCTCGCAATTGCGAGGAAATCCATCGCAAATGCGATGACTCCCCTCCTAGCCAGTAGTCGCAAATGCGATGCAATCTTCGCAATTCCCATCTCGCAAATGCGAGAACCCCCTTCGCAAATGCGAACCTAGCAAGGGTCGGGTTCGCATTGCGACCTTG
>NW_017670440.1:655052-677757 GCF_001879085.1 Nicotiana attenuata
AAATTGGGTGTTTTGGGTAGAACCTAGGTTTTTTTCAAAAATTGGGGATTTGGACCTCGATTTGAGGTCTGATTTCAAAACAAATTATATATTTGGGTTCGTGGGGGAATGGGTAATCGGGTTTTGGTTCGAACCTCGGGTTTTGACCATGTGGGCCCGGGGGCGATTTTTGACTTTTTGGGTAAAACTTTGGAAAATTCATTTTCATGCATTGGAATTGATTCATTTAGCGTTTATTGATGTAATTAAGTAACTTGTGACTAGATACGAGCGAATTGGTGGTGAAATCAAGGGGTAAAGCAATAGTTGAGACGTGAATTGTGTTCGTGGCATCGAGGTAAGTGTTTGGTCTAACCTTAGCTTGAGGGATTAGGAGTCGAGTCTTATTTGTTACGTGTTAATTGTGGAGTACGACGTATAGGCATGGTGGCGAGTATCTATACGTCGCTGTCAAGCATGCCCGTGAGTCTTGTATTGTAATTATTATGCCTCCGTTGTGGTTTATTGCGTTTCATATGAGGATTTTATTATTGTTCCCTTGCCGGGATGCTATTATCATTATTGTTCCTTTGCCGGGATGTTATTATCATTATAGTTCCCTTGCCGGGATGTTATTATCATTATTGTTCCCTTGCCGGGATGTTATTATCATTATTGTTCCCTTGCCGGGATGTTTGTTTTAATATTATTGTTTCCTTGCCGGGATTCTTTTGATTGGTGTTAATAAAAGAAATGGGAGCGGGTTGCACGCCTGCGACGGTAATATGTGAAATGGGAGCGGGTTGCACGCCTGCAACTGTGATATGTGAGATAGGAGCGGGTCGCACGCCTGCAACGGAAATATATGAAATGGGAGCGGGTTGCATGCCTGCAACAGTAATATATGAAATAGGAGCAGGTTGCACGCCTGCAACAAGATATATGAAGTGGGATCGGGTTGCACGCCTGCAACAAAATATATGAAATGGATCGGGTTGCACGCCTGCAACAAGATATATGAAATGGGATCGAGTTGCACGCCTACAACAAGATATTCAAAATGGGATCGGGTTGCACGCCTGCAACAAGAAAGAGATGAAAGTGAATACTGTGTTTGTTTCTCTTATTCTTGTTAGAATACTGTGTTTGTTTCTCTTATTCTTGTTAGAATACTGTGTTTGTTTCTCTTATTCTTGTTAGCAATTGAATTTCCATTTCTCTACATTACTCTTTGGTATTCTGTTGATATCTGATACTCCCCGCATCATGTTTTCCCCTCCCCTCTTTAACTCTAAATATCTGCCTTTATTTCTGCTGTATATGATTTAACTGCACAGGTTTATTTGGTAGTCTGGTCCTAGCCTCGTCACTACTTCGCCGAGGTTAGGCCAGGCACTTACCAGCACATGGGGTCGGTTGTGCTGATACTACACTCTGCAGTCTTTTGTGCAGATCCCAGTGGTGTAGATTATGGACCGTAGTGAGATAGCTGTTTCGTGTTCATCAGGCGACCCGAGGTAGTCCTGCAGGCATCCGCAGGCCTTGGCGTCTCCTTCTATCTATTATTCTTGTTTCTTTCATGTATTTCTGTAGACAAAGTTGTCTTATTTCCTTCAGACCTTTATTTGTATTACTCTTAGATAGTCTGTGAAGTTGTGAGACCAGTCTTGGGTACATTTGTTATGGATTGGTATTAGCAGCATTTTTAAAACTTTGCAACTTAGTCTTCCACCTATTTAAATTCTGTTGTTATTTCAATGTTGGTTCTTAATTGTTATCGGATTAAAAATGGAAATAAGGTAAATAGTTAAACTGGTTGGCTTGCCTAGCTTTCACGAGTAGGCGCCATCACGACTCCCGAGGGTGGGAAATCCAGGTCGTGACAAGTTGGTGTCAAAGCTCTAGGTTACATGGGTCTCACAGTTCACAGACAAGCTTAGTAGAGTCTGAGGGATCGGTACGGAGACGTCTGTATTTATCCCCCAGAGGCTACAGAGTTAGGAAAAAACTTCACATCTATTATTTCCTGTCGTGCGGTTTGGTTTCTCAATGCTAATTGAATTTCTACTCAGTTCTTCCACGAATTGCGAGGTCACGTACCGCTTCTTCAGCCAAACAGCAGCACACACCGGTGATAGATCAGCTACGTCTTCGGAGGCTATGCGGAGGTTGGATAGGTTTCACCAAGCTCTTCACTACCACTTTCAGCGGTGCATCTTCTGAGGATCCCCAAGATTATTTAGACAGTTGTCATGAGGTTCTCAGGAACATGGGGATAGTGGAGAGCAATGGGGTCGACTTTGCTACTTTTCGTTTATCTGAATCCGCCAAGACTTAGTGGAGGGATTGTTGTTTGGCTAGACCAGTTGGGTCACCAGCTTTGACTTGGGAGCAGTTTACTCAGCTATTTCTGGAGAAGTTTCTCCCTATCACTCAGAGAGAGGCCTATCGGAGGCAGTTTGAGCGTCTCCAGCAGGGTTCTATGACCGTTACTTAGTGCGAGACCAGATTCATCGACTTGGCTTGTCATGCTCTTGTCATACTTCCCACCGAGAGAGAGAGAGGGTGAGGAGGTTCATTGAGGGACTTATCCAGCCTATTCGACTTCAGATGGCTAGGGAGACAGGGGGTGAGATTTCTATCCAGGAGGCAGCCAATGTGGCCAGGAGAGTGGAGATGGTTCTGTCGCAAGGAGGTGGTCATGGTTCGGACAAGAGGCCTTGTCATTCAGGCCGATTCAGTGGTACCTCGTCTGGAGGCAGGGATTCGTATGGTAGAGGCCATCCTCCTAGGCCTTTTCAGTCAGCACTTCAGGTTTCTCACGGTGCTTTAGGTGGCCGTGGTTCTCATATGCAGTATTCTGATCAGCAGTCCTACAGTGCACCACCAGCTCCTATCAGTGCACCGCCGCTTCAGAGTTTCCAGGGTCGTCAGCCCCAGCAGCCGAGGGCTTGTTTTACATGTGGCAACACAAGGCACATTGCTAGGTATTGTCCTCGAGCATCGAGTAGCTCTCGGCATCAGGGTTCCCGTGCCATAGTTCAGGCACCGAGTGTTCCACAGCCCGCCCAGCCAGCTAGAGGTGGGGGTAGAGGTGCTAGAGGTGGAGGTGGAGCTCAGGCCGCTAGAGGTGGAGGCCAGCCAGCAGCAGGTCGTCCTAAAGATGTAGTTTAGGGTGGTGGGGCCCAGCCCCGATGTTATGCTCTTCCAGCCAGGCCCGATGCTGAGGCTTCCGATATAGTTATTACAGGTATTGTTCTGGTTTGTAGCAGAGATGCTTCAGCTTTATTTGATCCAGGGTCTACATACTCCTATGTGTCATCTTATTTTGCACTGTATCTGGTCATGCCTAGTGATTCATTGAGTGCCCATGTTTATATGTCTACCCCGGTGGGTGATTCTATTGTGGTAGATCGAATCCATCGTTCATGTATAGTTGTGATTGGAGGTCTTGAGACTCGAGTAGATTTGCTTCTTCTGGATATGGTTGATTTCGATGTCATATTGGGGATGGACTGGTTATCACCTTACCACGCTATTTTGCACTGTCATGCTAAGAATGTGACCTTAGCCTTGTCGGGTTTACCTCATTTTGAGTGGAGAGGGACTCCTAATCATTCCACCCGCAGTGTTATCTCTTATGTGAAGGCTCGGCGTATGGTCGAGAAGGGGTGTTTGGCCTATTTGGCCTATGTTCGTGATTCTAGTGCCGAGGTTCCTTCTATTGAGTCTGTGCCCGTTGTTCGTGAGTTTCCTGAGGTATTCCCTTCAGACCTGCCGAGTATGCCACCCGACAGGGATATTGACTTTTGCATTGATTTGGCTCCGGGCACTCAGCCCATTTCTATATCGCCGTAACGTATGGCCCTGCCTGAGTTGAAAGAGTTGAAGGAGCAGTTGCAAGACTTGCTTGAGAAGGGTTTCATTAGACCAAGTGTTTCGCCTTGGGGTGCGCCGGTGTTGTTTGTTAAGAAGAAGGACGGATCGATGAGAATGTGTATTGATTACCGGCAGTTGAACAAGGTTACAATCAAGAATAAGTATCCATTGCCGAGGATTGATGATTTGTTTGATCAGCTTCAAGGTGCCAAGGTATTTTCGAAGATTGACTTGAGATCTGGCTACCATCAGTTAAGGATTAGGGCATTCGATGTCCCTAAGACAGCTTTCCACACTCGGTACGGGCATTATGAGTTCTTGGTGATGTCATTCGGGTTGACAAATGCCCCAAAAACTTTTATGGATTTGATGAACCGAGTGTTCAGACCTTATTTGGATCCATTCCTGATAGTCTTCATTGATGATATTTTGATCTATTCCCGCAGTCGGGAGGAGCACGAGAAGCATCTTAGAGTGGTTCTTTAGACCTTGAGGGATAGTCAGTTGTATGCTAAGTTTTCAAAGTGTGAGTTCTGGTTGAGTTCAGTTGCATTCCTGGGTCATGTTGTATCAGCAGAGGGTATTCAGGTTGATCCGAAGAAGATTGAGGCAGTCAAGAACTGGCCTAGACCAGCATCAGCTATAGAGATCCGGAGTTTCTTGGGATTGGCAGGCTACTATCGTCGGTTCGTGGAGGGGTTTTCATCTATCGCAGCCCCGATGACCAGGTTGACCCAGAAGGGTGCCCAGTTCAGATGGTCGGACGAGTGTGAGGCGAGCTTTCAGAAGCTCAAGACAGCTCTGACTACGGCACCGGTGTTGGTTTTGCCCACAGGTTCAGGGCCTTATACCGTCTATTGTGATGCATCTCGTATTGGACTTGGTGCGGTATTGATGCAGGATGGCAAGGTCATTGTCGATGCTTCGCGGCAGTTGAAGATTCATGAGAAGAACTATCCGGTTCATGATTTGGAGTTGGCAGCCATCGTTCACGCATTGAAGATTTGGAGGCATTATCTGTATGGCGTGGCATGTGAGGTATTCACGGACCACAAGAGTCTGCAGTATTTGTTCAAGCAAAAGGAGTTAAATTTGAGGCAGAAGAGGTGGTTGGAGTTGTTGAAAGACTATGATATCACCATCTTATATCATCCGGGGAAGGCCAATGTGGTGGCTGATGCTTTGAGTAGGAAGTCAGCCAGTATGGGCAGTCTTGCTTATATTCCGATCGGTGAGAGACGCTTGCTTTGGATGTTCAGGCTTTGGCCAATCAGTTCGTGAGGTTGGATGTTTCTGAGCCCAGTCATGTGTTAGCTTGCACAGTCACTCGTTCTTCATTATTGGAGCGTATCCGAGATCGGCAGTATAATGATCCCCATTTGTGTGTCCTTAGAGACACGGTGCAGCACGGAGGTGCCAAGCAGGTTACCTTAGGTAATGATGGAGTTTTGAGATTGCAGGGTAGAGTTTGTGTGCCCAATGTGGATGGTCTTCGAAAGTTGATTTTAGAGAAGGCCCATAGCTCCCGGTACTCTATTCATCCGGGCGCCGCTAAGATGTATCAGGATTTGTGGCAACATTATTGGTGGAGAAGAATGAAGAAGGATATCGTTGCATATATGGCTCGGTGTTTGAATTGTCAGCGGGTTAAGTACAAGCATCAGAGGCATGGTGGTTTGTTCCAGAAGATTGAGATTCCTGAGTGGAAGTGGGAGCGTATCACTATGGACTTCGTTGTTGGATTCCCACGGACTCAGAAGAAGTTCGATGCAGTGTGGGTTATAGTTGATAGGCTGACCAAGTTAGCGCATTTCATTCATGCGGCAGTCTCATATTCTTCCGAGAGGTTAGCTGAGATCTATATCTGGGAGATTGTTCGTCTTCATGGTGTACCCGTGTCTATCATTTCGGATCGAGGTACGCAGTTTACCTCACATTCCTGGAGAGCAGTTCAGCGAGAGTTGGGCACACGGGTCGAGTTGAGCACAACGTTTCATCCTCAGACGGATGGGCAGTCCGAGTGGACTATTCAGATTTTGGAGGATATGCTCCGAGCTTGTGTCATTGACTTTGGAGGCTCGTGGGATCAGTTTTTGCCTTTAGCGGAGTTTGCCTACAAAAATAGCTACCAGTCGAGTATCCAGATGGCTCCTTATGAGGCTTTATATGGTAGGCGGTGTCGGTCGCCGGTTGGGTGGTTTGAGCCGGGAGAGGCTCGGTTATTGGGTACGGATCTGGTTCAGAATGCCTTGGACGAGGTCAAGATTATTCACGATAGGCTTCGTACAGCTCAGTCTAGGAAAAAGAGCTATGCCGACCGCAAGGTTCGAGATTTGGCTTTCATGGTCGGGGAGCGGAATTTCTTCGAGTATCGCCTATGAAAGGCGTGATGAGATTTGGAAAAAAGGGCAAGCTTAGCCCTAGGTTCATTGGCCCGTTTGAGATTCTTGATCGAGTGGGAGAGGTGGCTTACAGACTTGCGTTGCCGCCGAGCTTATCAGCTGTGCATCCAGTGTTTCATGTGTCCATGCTTCGGAAGTATCACGGCGATCCATCCCACGTGCTAGATTTCAGCACTGTCCAGTTGGACAAGAACTTGTCCTATGAGGAGGAGCCGGTAGCTATTCTAGACAGGCAGGTTCGTCAGTTGATATCGAAGAGTTTTCCCTGTGTTCGTGTTCAGTGGAGAGGTCAGCCTGCTGAGGCATCGGCCTGGGAGTCCGAGTCCGATATGCGGAGCCGTTATCCCCATCTTTTCCCCGACTCAGGAACTTCCTTCTTCTGTCCGTTCGAGGACGAACGGTTGTTTTAGAGGTGCCGAGGTCCCAAGCCCGAGAAATGAATTTTTAAAGAAAATTATTTTCTGAAATTATTTATGAGATTTGGAAATGAATTGTGCCCGTATTTTGGTTCCGGCGCCCGGTACAGGTCTTATATGTGATTTAAGATAAGTCTGTGAAATTTGGTAAGAAACGGACTTGAAACGACGTGAATCAGATCGTTTTTGAGAAAATTGGAAATTTGGAGTCCTTAAGAAAATTTCATAATTTTGATGCTAAATTCATGGTTGTTGATGTTATTTTAGTGATTTGAATGCACGAGCGAGTCCGTATGATGTTTTTAGGTTGGTGTGCATGTTTGATTTGGAGTCCCGAGGGCTCGGGTGAGTTTTGGATAGGCCACGGGTTGGATTTTGGACTTGAGGAATTGCAGATTTTCAGCTGTTGCACTGCAGGCTTTGCATTGGCTCGCAAATGCGATATCGCAAATGCGAGGGGCATGTTGCAAATGCGAAAGAAACCCTAGCCAACCTATCCTCGCAATTACGAGGATTCTATCGCAAATGCGATACTCTCCCTTTTAGCCAGTCGTCGCAAATGTGACGCATCCTTCGCATTTACCACTTCCCAAATGCGAACTTGTTTTTGCAAATGCGAACATAGCAGAGGTCGGGGTTTGCAACTCCCACATCTGCAACCTGCAAATTTTTATACTTAGCCGAAAATCAACCATTTTTCACATCTCTTCAAAAGACAAACTCCCTAAGGCGATTTTTCAAGAACAACTCTTCTTCCAAATCGATTGTAAGTCAATTTTAACTCGTTTCCTTCAATCATCAACATCTTTTAACATGATTTCAACTCAAAATCAATGATTTTCATGGGGAAATTGGGTGTTTTGGGTAGAACCTAGGTTTTTCAAAAATTGGGGATTTGGACCTCGATTTGAGGAATCGAGGTCCGATTTTAAAACAAATTATATATTTGGGTTCGTGGGGGAATGGGTAATCGGGTTTTGGTTCGAACCTCGGGTTTTGACCATGTGGGCCCGGGGGCGATTTTTGACTTTTTGGGTAAACCTTTGGAAAATTCATTTTCATGCATTGGAATTGATTCATTTAGCGTTTAATGATGTAATTAAGTAACTTGTGACTAGATATGAGCGAATTGGTGGTGAAATCCGATAGTTGAGACGTGAATTGTGTTCGTGGCATCGAGGTAAGTGTTTGGTCTAACCTTAGCTTGAGGGATTAGGAGTCGAGTCTTATTTGTTACGTGTTAATTGTGGAGTACAACGTATAGACATGGTGACGAGTATCTATACGTCGGTGTCAAGCATGCCCGTGAGTCTTGTATTGTAATTATTATGCCTCCGTTGTGGTTTATTGCGTTTCATATGAGGATTTTATTATTGTTCCCTTGCCGGGATGCTATTATCATTATTGTTCCCTTGCCGGGATGTTATTATCATTGTAATTCCCTTGCCGGGATGTTATTATCATTATTGTTCCCTTTCCGGGATGTTTGTTTCAATATTATTGTTCCCTTGCCGGGATTCTTTTGATTGGTGTTGATAAAAGAAATGGGAGCGGTTTGCACGCCTGAAACGGTAATATGTGAAATGGGAGCGGGTTGCACGCCTGCAACGGTAATATATATGAAATGGGAGCGGGTTGCACGCCTGCAACGATAATGTAAGAAATGGGAGCGGGTTGCACGCCTGCAACGGTATCATATGTAATGGGATCGGGTTGCACGCCTGCAACGGTATTACTTATGTGCCTGTTCTTCTATTTTCTTATTTTGCTGGTAATTGATTTAGAGCATTTCTTATGTTTCTCTACAGTCGTTCTGTTGTTATCTGTTACTCCCCGTAGCATGTTTCCCCCGTCCCACTTTAGTTATAATTATCTGTTTCTATTTCCGCTGTATATGATTTAACCGCACAAGTTATTTAGTAGTCAGGTCCTAGCCTCGTCACTACTTCGCCGGGTTTAAGCTAGGCACTTACCAGCACATGGGGTCGGTTTTGCTGATACTACACTCTGCACTCTTTTGTGCAGATCCCAGTACTGTTGACTTTGGACCGTAGATTGAGTGACTACCTTCAATCCACGCGGAGATCCAAGGTAGACCTGCAGGCGTCCGCAGGCCCTGACGTCTCCCTCTATCCCTTTATTCCTGTTTCATTTCCTTAATTCAGAAACAGTGTATTGTTTATTTTTTAGACTTTGTATGTAGTATTCTTAGATCGTTTGTGAAACTGTGACACCAGTTCTGGGTAGTTGAGGCTCAAACAGCTATTTAGGATACATGTTCAGATATTCTATTGCTTCTCTTCCGCTTATTTTAAATTTTCCGCTGTTTTCACATTATTGTTTTTAATTGTTAAAGAGTATAAAATGGGTGAAAAGGTAATTTGTTAAATATTCGGCTTGCCTAGCTCACATTAGTAGGCGCCATCACGACTCCCGAGGGTGGAAAATACGGGTCGTGACAGCCTAAGAGTATTTGTTATATTTCCGATGAACAAACTAATGTTTATATAATTATTTTTAATGTTACTTAATGTTAGACGGTGAATTTCTTAATATGTGCGAAGATAACCAAAAATTAATTAAAGCGAACTGAAAAGAGTACTCCCTCCGGTCCATAATAAGTGACTAATTTGCTTTTTTTATTTTGGTTCAAAATAAGTATCCATTTATAAAATCAAGAAAAAATTCAATTCATTTTCCAAAATTACCCTTATGTACGTATCCCTAAAAAGTCATTTACTCACATTTGACAAGAGAAGTAAGTGCTACTATAATTATGGTGCAACATTTAATGAAGGGTAGTTTAGTCACACTAACTATTTTCGTCTAGAATTTAATATTTCTTTAATGGGTGTGCCCAAAGCAGATTAGTCACTTATTGTGGACGGGCGGGAATACTAATTAGAGTAATGAACTGACCATTTGGGGATTTGAATTTACAGAATGAAGAATTAAATTTGTAACCTCTTAGGGGTCGTTTGGTATGAGGTATAAGAAGGTATAAGGGTGGTATAAAAATTTAATACCACCTTAATAATCTGTTTGGTTAGCAAACCAGGTATAAGTTATCCTGGTGTTAATTTTAACACTGGGATAACCTATACCTTATAAAAGGTGGGGTAATTAGCACCGGTATAACTTATACCTTCTTCTTAAAAATTATGCAATTGTCATTCTTAATGCAACATACCAAACAATGAATAAACAACAATTCCAGCATAACTTATCCCAATATAACTTATACTGACATAACTTATACCGATATAAATCGTATTCCGACCAAACGACCCCTTAGTTTGTCCCTCGAAACTACAAGGAAACTCTTGACTTTTGGTTTTCCTTCAACTTTTTACAATTATTACCATTTTGTTTCAATAAAAAATGAGAAATTTACTATTTTAGTAGTCCATATATATGTGGTCTCTTTCTGCTCTCTCCCTAGCAGGCCACTCGCTATACGGAATTTCTCTCTCTTCCATTTGCTTCTTATTATCTCCGACCCTCTGGTTTCTCTCTTAGTCGCTGCTCTCAAACTTTTATTCTCTTAAGTAAGTCCATATTTCTCATGACGCTATTTTTGTTAATCAATTCTATACTTGATTAAGTCTTATCGTCTAATTATGTACTCTATTTTAGCAGTTCGAATTTCCAAATTTTATTTGCTTTCTCTTGTTCTGTTGACGTGTCAATTCTCATATTAATATATTTGTGCATGATTTTTCCGACCTGCTCCTTGAACATCTTTTGATATTTGTCGAGGTTGTCGGATTCTTTTTATTTTGATATAATTTGTCAAGAGCTACTATGCCTCAATCCGAAAACTACTTTGGTCACTGTTAGATTGAGTTTTACATAGCTTTTGTTTGATCTTTATGCATAAATTTTTAGGTTCATTATCAAGACATAGTGGCCCACATGACGGAGCTAATACTCAGTCGGTTATCTGTTTTGTCTATCCATTATTTGGAAGTTATAATGTACTGGACCAAATTGTACATGGCTGAGGACCAAAAATAGTTGTGGTTATCTGTTTTGAAAGACAAATGGATTTTCAGAGTAACCCACAGGGGGGTGAACATGGAAGATTTGAGCAAATACTTTCTCAGTTTCTTCTTAAAAGCTTGCATATTATTTTGGACTCAAGGGTTCCTTCGATACGACCTTATGGTGGTAGTGGGGAAGTGAAGAAGAGTGACAGGTGGTTCAATTTGGTGTTGGGAGATCGTCCTGCTGTTCTTGATAACTTGAATCTGTTGCACCGGAATTTGGTGGAACCGATGATAATAGATATAATACTTGTTCAGGATAAATCTAGTACTTCATTGGAGCACGATTCGAGTACAGGATTTGCAGGAGGATATACAGAAACTGTTGTGGAGAGGTGGGTTGTACAATGTGAGAATCGGAGGTTAATGGTTCCGCACATGGGTGATTCCTCTTTCAAAAAAACATACAAGAAATGCATTATACTACTCCGCTCGCTTTATTCAATGATGAGGCTCCTGCCTGCATTCAAGGCCTTCAGGAAACTATCATTGTCAAGTCAGAGTTGTTATTTTGATATCAATTATAAAGTGTCTTCATTTAGTGAGCCATTCTCAAGGGCGGAGGAGGCGTTGATGAAACAATATACTTTTATCCCAGTTGATTCCCAGCAAGGCCGACTTTCTTTATCTGTGACATATCGGGAAAATCTGGCGGACTTCAACCTGGAGACTTCTGCATCCTTTCCGCCTGAGATCATTACAGATTATGTTGGCAGTCCACTCACTGACCCTATGAGGTCATTCCCTTCTACCTCAATGGATAAGGGTCCTTCATTGAGAAGGACACAGTCATCTTCTTCAGCACCAGTTCAGCGTCCACAAAGTTGGACTAGTGGTCTCCTCAGGGCACCTTCTTTACCTCAACCATATGTAGGATCTCCACCTTTGTACCGTGCACCATATGAGCTTTCAACTTCGCCCGGTGATGTGTATGGACAGAGGGTACCACCTAACTACAGGTTGCCCACTCTCCAGAAAGAAACTAATTATGATGACGACCAGCTTTCCCCTCCATTTTCACCATCTCCATCTCCTTCTCCACCCACATATTTCTCAGGTGCAAATCCTGTGCAGACTCGTTTGCGTTCAGAAACTGGTCCTGTCAGTATCCCTCATCCATTGATGGGCAGAAGTTCCAAACACATATCTCCTAATTTGTCTGATCCAAACAGGCATTCTCTCCCACCTATGTCACCTAGAAGCACAAAGCATGATTCATCATCCCATGAATCCCCTTCTGGAATTAGGTCATCGAGAAAAGTGGATTTGCTAAGGGCTCCAGAGTCAGATACTGGGACTACTAATCCTGGACAAAAGGTGGGCAGTTTCTACTTTTTACTAAATGTGTGCATTTTCTAGTTAAAATATTTTTATTTAAAAATAGGATCTGGTTGAGCTCTTTTTCAGCCAGCTGCTAACTTTCGCTTGTGTGCTTCTTTTTCAGGTGTCTACAGATGCTAGAGACGATTCAGGACGGTTTTCAGGTTTATTATCTTCAAGTGGTTCACCACGTGTTGGGTTTTCTAGAAGTTCTAGCAGATTATCTTTTCAGGATGACTTGGATGACTGTGATTTTTCTTGTCCTTTTATAGTTGATGATGTTGATAATGCTGATTCTAGAGCCAGGTAATTTTTTCTACAGCATACCGTATCTGTAGAAGTATTCTTCTTCATGTGAACAGTACATCTCTGCATTCACTTTCTTCAAAGTTTATCTGTCATTATTTTTGGTAATTACTGTGAAATATTACCATAACAAAGAAAATTAATACATCTGAAGAGCATCTAATATCTTGGCCACCTTCTAGATACCAAAGATACAAGACCTCACAGAAAAACTAATTACACAACTGATATATAAAAGGCTCACATCTATGTGCTCTCTTAGGGCTCTTAAGCATATCTACTCTCTTTATTCCCTATTTGTATCTGTTGCACTACAAAATTGCTATGTATATTGCTGCCTCTGTCATTAGATAATTGGTTTTTTTAGATAATTGGTTTTATAGCCATTTATGTGGCCATATAGTTTGTCCAACAGGTTGGACATCATAAGAAACTGGGCTTCAGATAGTATTGGGAATTGAGCTTTTGATGTAACTGTGAGGACAAAGTTAGCATTTCCACAGTGAACGGGCCATGAAGCTATCATTCTCATTTTAGACATGAATTTTCAACTTGAAGTTCTTTTTCAACTAAAAAATCCAATATGTAAACTATTGGGAAGAATGTCAACAATCATTCCCTTTTCACTTAATGGAAGGATATAGCAATAATATGATATAGATTCCAAGGTTGTAAGCTCCTCATTTTGTGCTTAGATATCAGCTAATTTAGGTCTATCCAATTTTTGCTTTACATTACTGTCGTTGTTCTCCTTGAGATGAGGAGCTGATGCGTAGCTAGCTATGTTTTATCCCGCTTTCCTTTTTACTCTGTCCTCAAAGGTTCTCCACTTTCTTCTGGCCTTTTGATCTTTGATCTGCCCTTCATATATCACCTATTTTCTAGATTATTTATTACTTTGTGAGTGCTATGCTACTTTAAAATTTGATGGAGTCTATTTATGCATGTAAACTTCGAATTAGTGGGAAAAACACCTACTATTGTTTTACCTGCATACTTTAAGTTTGCGCTTTTAAGTTTTGTCTCGTGTGTGAAATAAGTGAATTTGATTCAAAAAGTTGGATGAAGTGGTAAAATCTACTGAAAGAATGGTTCCTTGCCAAACAAAACCAGGCAATTGTGGTGAGCATACGACACACACATTATACACATGCGCACCAATATGGATATATTATAGTTACTAGTTTTTCAGAGCTCATAAGAGAATTCTCTTTAGGACATGCTAGAACTTCAAAACTCCTAGATGTTATCTTGTTAAGTATCCCAAAAGTAGATACAATCTTATAAAACTAGACTCGTTAAGATGTTTTTATTAGAAGCCTAAATAAGATTCAGTGAGAACAGAAAATGAATCTTTTTCCATGCAAAGTTCTTCAGATATGTTGTCTGCAAATCTTTTTCCGGATGCCTCTCGTATACCATAACCATATTTCTTCAGTTGTTGGCCTGCAGTTTATTAACCTTGCAACTGCTGAAGCTTTAGTTTAGGGTTGTTTGGTTGTAGAAATTTTTTCCTCTATTTTTGGAATCAAGAACAAATTTTGTGAGTGTTGCTTCCCGTTTCTCAAAACAGGAAAGTTATCACTTGTTTGGAAGCCTCACACCCTTGACAACTTTTAAGTGCAACAACCCCATTCTTCTATCAACTAAATCTGTTGCTCAAAGGGTTATTTTACCAACTCTACCCAAAGTTCCTTCCCTCTCTCACTAGCAGCAGCACTAATCTACTGCTGGCAATTTTCATGTTAGCATTTGCATTCTCTTCCACCGCCTCCCAGTAATTTGGCTGGCCAAAAGCAACTAGAACAACTACCATTTGGCTTTATACTTTTGAGCTAGGTTCTTCCTCTCCTTTCTGTCTTTATAGCATACTAGTTTCATCGGCACGTGCGTTGCACGTGTATGCTGGGTCAAGTGGTATTACAGTTTATAAAATAATGTTAATATTCGTAAACTAAAGTTTTAAGTAAAATAATTATACATGTAAAAAATAAAGTATAAATTTTATCAATAAAAATTACCTATAAAGATAAGCAATCAAATTTTAATTAGATACATCCAAGGACTGAAAGTTTGTTGCAAACAAATACCAAACTTTGCCCATTGACCATTAACTTAAGCCACACCATAATTCCATTACCGAGTAAAAAAATTTCGTATACAAGATGTTAACTAAAGGAGCTAATTATTTAAAATAATAATATAATGTCAAAGCAATATGATCCATCATCTATCTAACCACACTAAACAATAAATATTCTACTTAATTATAGTCTTATTGTATTCTACTTTCCCATACGCAGCAAATTGACTAAAGGAGCCAAATTACCATTGTGTGAGAAGAATTAAATCCAAATTTATGTTCTTTTTTTCAATCTAACTCTGTGATTCCTCCTAAATTTAATAAGAGATTATATGTCCTTTCTCGTATTCAAAATGGAATTAAATTTCATATTATATGTTGTCCATAGTTATTGTATTACACAATTACCATATATAGTATCAGCTTTGAGTTACTACGTTATCAACCGTCCTTGTAGGATTATTTTGGGTTGCTTTAATTTCCAATTAGAAATTTTTAATTTTTTTATATGCTTCCTTTCGTTGAAAAGATTTTGACTTATTTTTAATGGATTTTCAACTAATATTTTGAAATCCTTAAACATATCAAAATTTGATCGTTTATTCTGATCAAACAAACATATGTATATTTTTATTGACTCAACTTATATATATATATATATATATATATATATATATATATATATATATATCAAAAAAATTCAAATATTAGTATAAGTATAATTTGTAGCTTCCAACCTTGAAAATAACTTTTCACATATTTGATACATGCAATCAAATTGTATACTAACAAAAAGATTTATCATTCGGAAAAAGTAATATAATAGAATTAACCTTTAACTATATTTCCAACCATCACAATATGCGAATAAAATATATTTTGATCTCATCACATAAAAAACATGAAAATTATCGAAAATAGAATCTTATAAATGATAGAGTAAAAAATTAATTAAAAATATGTAAAGTAAAGAAAGTGGAACCCCATTTGCTGGCCACTTTCTCCTTGATTCATCCCATTGAGACAATTTTCCTTGGAGAATACCGTTTTGAGACATAAAGTACGTTGTTGATGATATATAATTGGTCAATCCCAAGTTAATATCGGTTTGAAGATGCAATAGGCTTCTTTATTTCCGAGTAAGAGTAGAATACTGGAAATGCATGTCTTTTGTCGATGACGAAAATTTCCTATAAATCAAGGCTTCAAACCTTGTTGGAAAGGCTTGAAGCCTTCTTGCATTTTCCAACAGAGAAATTTCAAGCCGTTCAATTAGGATCTTTGGATTGAAAAAGAGTGATATCTAATATACCTTAGCGGTTGGAACTTCTGTGTTGTAACTATATTATGAAGGCATTAATATAAGAAGCAAGAGGGACATAATTCTATTTTCTATCTTAACAATGGTGTTTAGAATAATGATTCTACTTTGTTTCACCAACGGTTGTGACTGTTGGATAAGTTTTTTTTTCTTTTCTTTTTGTATTTGTATACGTAGGGTATTTAAGTTTTGCTAAAGGATTTTTTGATAATTTAACTTTTTAAGTTATGGAAGTTATATATATATTATTTTTGTCCACAACTAAAAAAATATAAATGAATATATTTATCTATCTATCTTATTTTAATAAGAAAAATATGCCATGTAAATTGAAATAGATAAAGTAAAATTTATACAAATTTTATAAATTTAATATTCATTGAATAAGAGGTAAGAGGGCAAACCTGTTAGGTTAACAGAGAAGATCCAGGATTGAGGGAAAAGTGTCATCGGCTTCTGGCTTTATAAACAATGAAATGAAACGGTGCAACATTTCAGGATGGTGATTGTTAGAAGGAAGCCTCTTCGAACAGGCGTATGGTATTTTAGACTTTTTTTGTTCAAGTTAATAGGATAAGGGTAAATTAGTAATTTGACTTTTAAGTTGGGAGCTTCCCACTTTTATAATAATATAGATGATGGTATAGCAATTCTCAAGTTACTACTTCATTTTCCATCATTGGGATTCTTGACAGGCCATTCTAAGGATGGCAAAATGGTATGCAATTGCATAATAGTAATGGTTGCTTATGAACTAGTTCATAAATTCTTTTGTATTTTTCTCCTCTTTCCTCTGATTTGATTGAGAAATTTCTCAAACGAATTTGGTTGATCATTATGGGATAAAAGGTTCAATTTGTCATGATACTTTGTGCTGAAATAGCAATGATAGTAGAGACTGGTGAAATAGCAATGGTACTCTGTGCCCAATTTTTCATTTTTAGTTCTATGAAAAGAGGAGATTTTTTGTTACCATCCTAATTTAGCGCTTTCAAGTGTTAGACAGAATGTTTGTTAGTTCTCTGATGCTATATATTATCTGGAATTGTGAATATGCAGATAGAGCTTAATGATACATTCTACAACAAAAATAATATCTTAGCTGTATTGGTGATATATCATTTGACCTTGAGGGCACATCAGATATGTAGAAGCCTAAGATTTGTTCGGAGAAGAACTTCATTTAGCTAAAATATTGGGGAATCCCATTTGCCCTCTTGGACACTATTATTTCTTATTTTCTTTTTTTTTTTCATTAAGTGTCCGTGAGGACACATTTGATTTTCGGTAACTGAGAATCACATCAGTTTTCCTTTATTGACTGTAGGGGTGGCAATTCGAGCCCAAACCTATTTGACCCGCTCAACCCGCTCATTTGTTGAACTCAACCCATCTTGACCTTGCCCAACGCATCTAAAGTTTGGCTGATTTAGCCCAAATTGATCCCTGAGTAACTTTGCTAAAAGATCTTAAAAATGTTCTTTTTTGTTTGATGTGTTATATATGAGTATAACAAAAGAAAGTCTTATTTGATAATTAAACAATTGATAAAAAACAATACATTAATTAAAGCCTGATAAGAGTTGGGCGGGTTGGGCTATGACTCAAATTTTAGCCCATCTTTAACCAGCCCGTAACTTTTGGCCGGGTCACTGACTATCTATTTATTGACTCAACCCATTTTGACCCGCCCAAAATCAGCCCAACCCGCCCATTTGACACCCCTAATCGACTGATATAACTTACTTTGTTTCTTTCCTTATTAGAAGAAAAGAGAAAAATAACCCTCCTTGTTTCTTCTCAAGTCCTTTATTGTTCTTTAAACTGATTGTTTGGATCTTTCTTGTCCTGCAGTTTTTTCTGTTTTTCATTGGTCTCACTTGTTTAACTGGTTTGCGGTCGCATTTGGACTCAGAGATTGGGTTCTCAACTAAGGACTCGAAAAGTGCAGGTTTAGAACTCTAATACTATGGGAGGAGAATTATGAGCAAGTTGCTTCCTGTCGGTATTTGATAGGTTCCATAGGGAATGGAATTTGGGACGAATTTTCTCAGATAAGGATTTTCGTCAAACTAATTTAGTAATATGCTCCTTTGACCCTAGCATAATTTACGTTATTGAATATTTGTTTAGTACTTATCACAACTCTTACACATCAAATCACTGAAGGAGAAAATATAAGCTGTTTTTGCCGTTGTCGAGGGCCTCCTTTTGTACTTGTTACACCTTAAAGTTTTTTTGGTGTCTGGCCCCTAAATGATGGCTCAAAAGGAAGCCTTCGTCTTTTGACTTCAAAAGAGTACACTGCATGCGCTGACTTCATTTGGAGCTCCCGAAAATTTTCAGGGGTCCCAAGTTGTGGGTGTTGCGGCTTCCAGTTCATTGGAAAGAATAGTTTTTTTGTGGTTGGGTTGGTTAGTGGCTTGGTAAGATTTAGGGGAATCCAGGCAGTACTTCCAGGAGTTGAAGAAGCAGAAAAATAGCACAGTTTACAGGCAAGGTTAAGAAAGTTGAAAATGGAAACTATTGGCATATATGTGTCCCAGTGTTAGAGGGAGTAACAGTTA
This sequence comes from Nicotiana attenuata, assembly GCF_001879085.1. Taxonomy (NCBI): domain Eukaryota; kingdom Viridiplantae; phylum Streptophyta; class Magnoliopsida; order Solanales; family Solanaceae; genus Nicotiana; species Nicotiana attenuata. The sequence continues at coordinate 673,372 of NW_017670440.1, forward strand.
GCTAAAAAAAACTTGAGCATGGAAGATTTAACTTGAGGTAAGGAATACTGGATAGATTGGAGACGAATCTGATCGCGAAGTACTTTAAAATAAGTTCAAGTTGGGCTTTCAACTTCCATTTTCAGTAGTTTGATATGACTTGAGATCCATTTTTATCATGACTGCCTTAAGTGGAGTAATTATGTTAGGGAAGAGATCTTACATCCAACCAAATAAATTTTGCTGACAGACAAGAAGCTAAGAGTTTGTCATAGTTTTTCACATCTTCAGTTTTGCCTATCTTACTTTTTCAACTCAACAGGTGTTTATTGTTCTTGTTATGCAGACAGACCCTTGATTCAAGAAAAGGTTCAGACACATCTTCTCAAGCATCTGCAACAACCAGAAAATCTCAAGACGCTGCTGTAGGTGCCCTTGTTCACATGCTGAGGACTGCCCCCCCTTTGCGTCAAGATTCTAGCTGTTATACCTCGCGTTCTGTAAAAACAGAAGTAGAGGGAGAAACTGGCACTGCATCAGGGTTCTATGTTCCTAGAAAGGCATCTGACGCATTGGAGGAGCTCAAAACTTACACACAATTGAAAGATATGTTACTTTCCAAGAGCACAACCCGCTCGGGCAATGAGGGTGGACCTTAGTGTGATGTACATATATACTTTTTGCTAAGGGTTTCGTTAACAAGCATTTACTGTGGGGAGGACTAACAGATTCTGTACATAAGTTATGGGAAATGGCAAGTATTATAGTCAATATATTACCTGATTTTGACACTTTTCGAAACTATTGGTGGATAGAAGAAGCGAGTAGCAGTAATCTTAAAAGAATATGCTCTATTAAGGTCCTGGTAAACGATTTTTTTTTATAATATTACCCTCCAGTATAACAAATACAAGTACTTTGAAAATAAAACCAACGAAAAGGAGAGAGGGGATCATTGGTATTTTATGTGATGCTGCTTAAACAAGACTGATATTTTATTAAGAAGTGATTTTTTCCTTCCTATACCATATATGAAAGTTTATTATCAAAAATGTACATATTTTGTATATTACCCGCCCAGTCCACATTTTACCTACAAAATTTGTACCATTCGAAAATCAGGCATTAATGGATCAGAATATTCCTTAAAAACGCGCTAAAATTAAGGAGAGATTCTTGGTGATAATTGATTCTACATTAAATTCAATCTTTAAAAAGGGAAAGGAGATTTCATATATGCGATTTTTTCTCCAGAACTATAATTCAAATTCTGAAGGAAAAAAAAAACGAACAGATATTGAACTACTAACAGCTACAAAAAACTACGAAAATATTCAACTACTAACAGCTTCTAAGATTTACCAATTAAATGGACATAAAGTGGAGAGTTCAAAGGCAGATCATTGACAATAACTTAAAGAAGGGAGAAAAAAACAAAAATGAGAAGAAAAAAATAACAGCAATAGATCTTCTTAGTTTTATGATATTGTCTACAAATTTACTACATATATCTACAATTTGACTATAATTTCTTTATTTGGTACAGGAAAAAAATATTTTAATATACAGTGTCTCCAGATTGTAGATAAATTGTAGGCAAATTGTAGTTTACTTATAGTTTGTAGTTAATTTGTAGATAAATTGTAGATAAAATGTAGATATATTGTAGATACTATATTTTTAATATTGTAAATTTTTTTTCTTTGTGTTTGTTCTGAAAATGTAGGTGAGGGCTTCAACAGATCATATACATACTGTGTTGGATGGTGTGAAGCGGTACATTGTGTGTCTAGAAAACAAGAAATGTAGCTGTGGCCAATTCCAACTTGAAGAACTTCCATGTGTAAATTGTTTCCAGATTGTAGTTATAATGTAGGTTAAATGTAGTTAATTTGTAGTTTTTATAAAATTTTGCAGACAATTTGCAGATTAATTGTGGATGTCACATTTCTACAATTTGCTCTTCATCTACNCACAAAAATTACTATGGGTAGGAAATGTAATTAGTTTATGGGTAGAAAAACAAATGGGTAGACAAGGGTAAATAGTTTTGTTTTTGTGGGTAACTGTGTCAAAACCCCCTTCTGATCTACGTTTACCATATTTGGGTAGAGTTTGATAATTTTTTTGTCACAAAGAATAGTTTAGTAATTTTGATGCACTAAAGTAAAAGTTGAATTAATGATAATCTCTTACTTGAACCACTTGGTTGACGTTTATCTTACATTCCCTCTTATAGGATAGTCTTCTGCCCTATTTCTAAATTAGTGATTTTCTGTTTGAATTATTTTTTTCTTTGTTTGGCAAGGCATCAGATTAAACCAAAGCGGTGTGGTTCCTTTTATTTTTTTTCATTTTTCTCTCATGTGTATCTCAATTACTAGCTGTATAAAAATGTATTAAAATGGGGATTTTTTCCTTCCTATATCATATATGAAAGTTTATTACTAAAAATGTGCATATTTTGTATATTACCCGCCCAGTCCACATTTTACCTACAAAAATTGTACCATTAGAAAATCAGGCATTAATGGATCAGAATATTCCTTAAAAACGCACTAAAATTAAGGAGAGATTCTTGGTGATAATTGATTCTACATTAAATTCAATCTTTAAAAAGGGAAAGGAGATTTCATATATGCGATTTTTTCTCCAGAACTATAATTCAAATTCTGAAGGAAAAAAAAAACGAACAGATATTGAACTACTAACAGCTACAAAAACTACGAAAATATTCAACTACTAACAGCTTCTAAGATTTACCAATTAAATGGACATAAAGTGGAGAGTTCAAAGGCAGATCATTGACAATAACTTAAAGAAGGGAGAAAAAAACAAAAATGAGAAGAAAAAAATAACAGCAATAGGTCTTCTTAGTTTTATGATATTATCTACAAATTTACTACATATATCTACAATTTGACTATAATTTCTTTATTTGGTGCAGGAAAAAAATATTTTAATATACAGTGTCTCCAGATTGTAGATAAATTGTAGGCAAATTGTAGTTTACTTATAGTTTGTAGTTAATTTGTAGATAAATATGTAGATATATTGTAGATACTATATTTTTAATATTGTAAATTTTTTTTCTTTGTGTTTGTTCTGAAAATGTAGGTGAGGGCTTCAACAGATCATATACATACTGTGTTGGATGGTGTGAAGCGGTATATTGTGTGTCTAGAAAACAAGAAATGTAGCTGTGGCCAATTCCAACTTGAAGAACTTCCATGTGTAAATTGTTTCCAGATTGTAGTTATAATGTAGGTTAAATGTAGTTAATTTGTAGTTTTTGTAAAATTTTGCAGACAATTTGCAGATTAATTGTGGATGTCACATTTCTACAATTTGCTCTTCATCTACAAAATTTCTACAAAAAACTACAAATATTTACCTAGTTTTTTGGGTGATTATATTTTTTTCAAAGTTGAAGTGTTTGACCAAGGTTTTAGAAGAAAAAAAAATTATTTTTGAGGAGAAGCAGAAGCAATTTTGGAACAGAAAAAATAGCTTTCCGAAAAATAATTAGAGATAGTTTTTAAAAGCCTGCCCAAATACTAATTGATGGTCAAAATGCTTTTCAAATTAATTAATTAAAAAATAATTATTTTTCACCTAAAGTACTTTTAATAAAATACTTTTAAAAAAAAAAACTGATTTCGATCGACATGAGAAAGTAATTAAAAATCAATAACAAAATAAGCCAAATGAAAGTGCAAAACAGAAAAGAAGAAGAAAATAGATCAACGAAATCTGAGTCTTTGACTTTCTTCAATCCCGTTTCATTCTCTCCTCTGTTTGTCATCTCAAAGATTCAACTCAACTTCTTCCCTAAAACAAAGAACGTGGAGGGGTATGGGGATGAGGGGTTAGGAGAGAGAAAGTGAGGATTAGTACTTAGTACTGTCAAATAACGGAAGTGCTTAATTTAAGGAGTATAAAATATCACATTAATTATAACCTTAATTAGATATGGTATATAAATGGTAATTTGGTATGCTAAATGTAATTAAGTGAAACCTTAAACATGTAGGTAAAAAAGATTTCATAAGTGGGATAGGAATGTAAAAATTCCAAAGAGGATCCAACAGGCTAGGCATTTCACAAGTGGGCTTAGATTGAAGCCCAAAAACGGCCTTAGAGAGGCCAGCTCTTTGGTGAGCTGAAGGACCATTTATGGACCTTGAACGTTGGACCATCGGCTGTAGAGTTCAGTGACTCCAATTTCACATACTGGCCCAGTTGTACTTTGCAACCAAGTAAATCCAATATTACAGACTCCAAATGAATCTGGGCCTATGACATGGCCCATTAACCCGAAAATTTGAGCATAAACAAATACGGGCGATGTGCACAGATAGCCACTAACAGCTTATGTCTTTATTTTAAAGCCAGCGTTTTAAATGT
>NW_017670440.1:678460-706908 GCF_001879085.1 Nicotiana attenuata
GTGACCTTGGCTTTACCAGATTTGCCCCGTTTGGAGTGGCGAGGGACCCCAGGTCATGCCACTCGCAGTGTTATCTCATATGTGAAGGCTCGACGCATGGTCAAGAAGGGGTGTTTAGCTTATCTGGCGTATGTTCGTGATTCCAGCGTAGAGGTCCCTTCTATCGATTCTGTTCCTATGTTTGGGAGTTCCCCGAGGTTTTCCCTTCACACCTGCCGGGTATGCTGCCCGACAGGGATATCGATTTTTGTATTGATCTGGCTCCGGGCACGCAGCCCATTTCTATCGCTCCGTATCGCATGGCCCCGCCGGAGTTGAAGGAGTTAAAGGATCAGTTGCAGATTTGCTTGAGAAGGGTTTTATCGGGCCTAGTGTTTCTCCTTGGGGTGCGCCGGTGTTATTTGTGAAGAAAAAGGATGGTTCGATGAGGATGTGCATTGATTACCGGCAATTGAACAAAGTGACGATAAAGAACAAGTATCCACTGCCGAGGATTGATGATTTGTTTGACCAGCTTCAGGGTGCAAAGGTGTTTTCAAAGATAGACTTGAGATCTGGCTACCATCAGATGAGGATTAGGGCATCTGATGTCCCTAAGACAGCATTCCGCACTCGGTATGGGCAATATGAGTTTTTGGTCATGTCATTTGGGTTGACCAATGCCCCAGCAGCATTTATGGAGTTGATGAACCAAGTGTTGAAACCTTACTTGGACATGTTCGTGATAGTCTTTATTGAAGATATTCTGGTGTACTCCCGCAGCCAGGGGAGAGCACGAGCAGCACCTCAGAGTGGTTCTTCAGACTCTGAAGGATAGTCAGTTATATGCTAAGTTCTCGAAGGGTGAGTTCTGGTTGAGTTCGGTTGCATTTCTGGGTCAAGTTGTATCAGCAGAGGGTATTCAGGTGGACCCGAAGAAGATAGAGGCGGTCAAGAACTGGCCTCGACCAGCATCAGCTACAGAGATTCGGAGTTTCTTGGGGTTAGCAGGCTACTATCGTCGGTTCGTGGAGGGGTTTTCATCTATTGCAGCCCCGATGACCAGATTGACCCAGAAGGGTGCCCAGTTTAGATGGTCAGATGAGTGTGAGGCGAGCTTTCAGAAGCTCAAGGCAGCTCTGACTACGGCACCGGTATTGGTTTTGCCCACAGGTTCAGGGCCTTATACAGTCTATTGTGATGCTTCCCGTATTGGGCTTGGTGCAGTATTGATGCAGGATGGCAGAGTCATAGCCTATGCTTCGAGGCAGTTGAAGATCCACGAGAAGAATTATCCGGTTCATAATCTAGAGCTGGCAGCCATTGTTCATGCTCTGAAGATTTGGAGGCATTATCTATATGGCGTGACTTGTGAAGTGTACACTGATCACAAGAGTCTTCAGTACTTGTTCAGGCAAAAGGAGTTGAATTTGAGGCAGAAGAGGTGGTTGGAGTTATTGAAAGATTATGATGTTACCATTTTATATCACCCGGGGAGAGCCAATGTGGTGGTCGATGCATTGAGTAGGAAGTCCGCCAGCATGGGTAGTCTTGCTTATGTTCCGGTCAGCCAGAGGCCGCTTGCTTTGGATATTCAGGCCTTGGCGAATCGATTTGTGAGGTTGGACATTTCTGAGCCTAGCAGAGTGTTAGCTTGCACGGTCGCTCGTTCTTCATTATTGGAGCGTATCCGTGATTGGCAGTTTGATGATCCCCATTTGTGTGTCTTGAGAGACACGGTTCAGCGTGGAGGTGCCACGAAGGTGACCATAGATGATGATGGTGTTTTGAGATTGCAGGGGCGAGTTTGTGTGCCCAATGCCGATGGGATTCGGGAGTTGATCTTAGCGGAGACCCATAGTTCTCGGTATTCCATTCACCCGGGCACCGTGAAGATGTATCAGGACTTGCGACAGCATTATTGGTGGCGTAGGATGAAGAAAGATATTGTTGCATATGTGGCTCGATGTTTGAACTGTCAGCAGGTTAAATATGAGCATCAGAGGCCTGGTGGTTTGTTTCAGAGGATTGAGATTCCCGAGTGGAAATGGGAGAGGATTACCATGGATTTTGTCACTGGACTCCCGATGACTCAGAAGAAGTTTGATGCTATTTGGGTCATTGTTGATAGGCTGACCAAGTCAGCGCATTTCATTCCTGTGGCAGTCTCCTATTCGTCCGAGAGGTTAGCTGAGATTTATATCCGGGAGATCGTCTGCCTTCATGGTGTGCCGGCATCTATCATTTCGGATCGGGGTACGCAGTTTACCTCGTGTTTCTGGGGTGCAGTTCAGCGAGAGTTGGGCACACGGGTTGAGTTGAGCACAGCGTTCCATCCTCAGACGGACGGCCAGTCCGAGAGGACTATTCAGATATTGGAGGATATGCTCCGCGCCTGTGTCATTGATTTTGCAGGCTCGTGGGACCAGTTTTTGCCTTTAGCAGAGTTCGCCTACAACAACAGCTACCAGTCCAGCATTCAGATGGCTCCATATGAGGCGTTGTATGGTAGGAGATGTCGGTCTCCAGTCGGATGGTTTGAGCCGGGAGAGGCTCGGTTATTGGGTACAGATTTAGTTCAGGAGGCCTTGGATAAGGTCAAGATCATTTAGGACATGTTTCGTTCGGCTCAGTCGCGACAAAAGAGTTATGCGGATCGTAAGGTTCGAGATGTAGTTTTCATGATTGGTGAGCGGGTCTTGCTCCGAGTGTCGCCTATGAAGGGCGTGATGAGATTTGGGAAGAAGGGCAAGCTTAGCCCTAGGTTCATTGGTCCATTTGAGATTCTCGATCGTGTGGGAGAGGTGGCTTACAGACTTGCCTTGCCGCCCAGCTTGTCAGCCGTGCATCCAGTGTTTCATGTTTCCATGCTTCGGAGGTATCACGGCGATCCAGCCCACGTGTTAGATTTCAGCACTGTCCAGTTGGACAAGGATCTGTCTTACGAGGAGGAGCCGGTAGCTATTCTAGACCGGCTGGTTCGACAGTTGAGGTCGAAGAGTTTTCCTTCAGTGCGTGTCCAGTGGAAAGGTCATCCTCCTGAGGCATTGACCTGGGAGTCCGAGTCTGATATGCGGAGCCGTTATCCTCATCTATTTCCCGACTCAGGTACTTCTTTCTTTTGTCCGTTCGAGGACGAATGGTTGTTTTAGAGGTGGAGAATGTGACGACCCAAAGGGTCATCAAAGTTTATCTCATTCATAACCCGTGCCTTCCGAGGCCTTGAAAACCTCATTTTTAAGTTCCTCGATTGAGTGCGGCAGTCCGGCGCGCGTAGCCGAAGCATAAGTAATGAATTCTGTGTGAAAAATGATAAATTTTGAATATTAATATGATTAAAGTTGACTTTGGTCAATATTTTGGGTAACGGAACCCGGACCCGTGATTTGACGGTCCCGGAGGGTCCGCAGAAAAATATGGACTCGGGCATATACCCGGAGTCGAATTCTGAGATCTAGAGCCCGAGAAATGAATTTTTCTGTGAAATTATTTTTCTGAAATTAACATGGAAATTTGAAAAGGAAATTTATTAAGAACGTGTGGTATCGGCCCTGATTTTGGTTCCGGCGCCCGGTACACGAGGTCTTATATATGGTTTAAGCGCTTTTTGTGAAATTTGGTTGAAATCGGACGTCATTTGACGTGTTTCGGACCTAAATATCAAAAAGATGAAAGTTATGTAAGTTTTGATGAAAAAGTGATGATTTTGAGGTTGATTCCTTTTTTTGATGTTATTTTGGCGATTTGATCGCACGGTTAAGTTCGTAGGATGTTGTTGAGTTAGTGTGTGTGATTGTTAGGAGCCCCGAGGGCTCCGGGTGTTTCGGAGGTGTTCGGGGTAGTTTTGGACTTAGGAAGATTGCAGAAAATCCGCAACAAGTGCACAGTGATTTTCTCCTTCCGTCGTTCGCACTATGCCTCTCGCGTTCGCGGAAAGCTTCAGCTTCATCCTTCATCGCGTTCGCATCACCCCCCCCCCTCCGCTTCGCGTAGAGTATTTTGACTCAGAAGACTTAGCCTTCATTTTACTCATCGCGTTCGCACTTCTACCTTCGCGTTCGCGTAGTGCATAAGGCTCCCTTCATCGCGTTCGCGTAGGTGTCCCGCGTTCGCATAGGCCAATTCCTGGACCCCCCCCTCAGTCTTCTCCTCTTCGTGTTCGCATCCTGCTCATCGCGAACGCGATGGTCTGTTGAGTAAACCCTTCGCGAACGCAATCCTTTTTCCGCGAACGCGAAGGGTAATTTTGCCCAGTGATTTTAAATACCCAAAACAGAATAGTGACGGGATTTTTCACCCAAAAACACACGAACTCTTCTTCTCCACAGCCCATAGGCGATTTCTAGAGCTCTTCTTCACCAAAGCTTCTTGGGTAAGTATCATTTAACTTGTTTCCTTCATTTTCCTTCATCATTTATCAAATTCTTAGGCTCAAATCATGTGATTTAGGGTAGAAATTGGTTAGAACTAGGGCTTTTCAATTTTCCTTGATTTAGACCTCGTTTTGGGGTCGAATTTGAAAACAAATTGTATATTCGGGCTGGTGGGGGAATGGGTGATATGAATTTGGTTTGAACCTCGTGTTTTGACCAAGCGGGCCCGGGGTCGATTTTGGAATTTTTGGAAGAAAGGTTGGGAATTCATATTTAGGCATCGGGTTTAGTTTGTTTAGCTATTATTAATATTGTAAAGTCATTATTTCATAGATTTGACTGAGTTGGAGCCGAATTCGAGGGGTAAAGCTACACTAGAGGCTTGAGTCGATTTTTGGAGCATTTGAGGTAAGTGTTTGGTCTAACTTTGGCTTGAGGGAATAGGAGTAGGGTCTTATTTGCTATTTTCTATTTGTCGAGTACGGTGTATAGGCATGGTGACGGGTATCTATACGCTGGTGTCTAGCATGACCGTGTGTCCTTATATTGAGATTATCCTGAATCGTAGTGATTTCTTCCATGCTTGTTCGATGATTTCTATATACTGTAAAGAGCATGAGACGGAGATTTTGAAATGACTCTTGGAGCGATGGCTCGAATGTTAAAGTGAATTTCAGTGAAAAGTGTAAGAAAGTGAAAGAGATAGTGATTACTCCCTTGCCGAGACGTGTTATTGGTTTTGTTGATTTTCTCCCTTGCTGGGATTTAGTTGCGTTGTTATATTCCCCTTGTCGGGGTTGCTGTCACCAGTTGTTACTTCCCCCCCCCCCTACCTCTTACTTGTGATTGTTGATTGGGTGAGGTTTGGTTATTTATATAATTGTGGATCGGGTTGCACGCCACAACAACACTATGTAATTGTGGATCGGGTTGCAAGCTGCAACAACACTATGTAATTGTGGATCGGGTTGCACGCCGCAATAACACTATATAATTGAGGATCGGGTTGCACGCCGCAACAATACTATATATTTGTGGTTCGGGTTGCACGCCGCAACAGTATTGTATGTGATCGGATCGGGTTGCGCGCCGCAACAAAACTATAGCTTAATTGTGTTTATTCCGGATTAAAGTTTCTGTTGGCTGTTCTATCCTTTAAGTTTAGACTTCCTGTTTTTAACTGTTGCCTCCCCATAGCATGTTTCCCCCTCCTTTTACTGTTTATTTCCTGTTTATTTTCCGCAATATATTTCATAACTGCACAGGTTTATCTGGTAGTCTGGTCTAGCCTCGTCACTACTTCGCCGGGGTTAGGCTAGGCACTTACCAGCACATGGGGTCGGTTGTGCTGATGCTACACTCTGTGCATCTTTTTGCACAGATCCAGGAGCAGCTTTTGGACCTCAGCAGTAGGATTTGATCGGGAGCTGACTTCAGTCCAGGGACTTTCGAGGTATCCTAGCTGACGTTCGCAGGCCGGAGTCCCTTCTATGTTATTAGTTTGTTTTCCTTGTACCGAGACAAACATTGATGTACTTCTATTCAGACTTGTTTTAGCACTCTTTAGTAGTTCGTGAGTTAGCGACACCAGTCTTGGGTAAAGAAATGTTAAACTTCCGCATTTTTGGTTTTCAGTTATCTATGCTTTTAAGACTTCCGCTTTTACTTAAATGACTCGTTTTGTTTATATTGTTGAGGTGTTACTAGAGAATGTTTTGAATGCTTGGCTTGCCTAGCTCCGATAGTAGGCGCCATCACGACTCCCGATGGTGGGAAATCCGGGTCGTGACATCTCCACATTGGAATAAAACTATATCTTGCTAGCATATTGTTATACTCATGGTTATAGCCAGATATATTAGTGTACCAATTGCACTAGACACAAAAATAAATCATGTACGCCATGATCGCTCTAATCTACATAAGGATCTGTCGAAGATTTATTTAATAAATTTCTTGGGAACCTTAATATTTTTCAGAACAATTTAAATCATTCAAGGATATTCATTATATGCATATCAAATGTATTGTCAGACCAAAATCTGAAATGACTCCATTCCCCACAAGAGAACATGTCTCCTAATACCAGGATATTTACGAAAATTTTGTGCCACAAGTCGTCTTTATGTTTATCGACTTGATTTTTCATTTCACTTTCAGGTGTGGGGACTATTCGTCCAACTTCACATTTTTCAGATGAAGTAAATTTTCATTGTATATTTTTCATTTGGCCAATCATTTATCTGTCCAAATTTCATGACAGATTTGAGCTCAAGATCCTCGTCAATATTAATAATATTGAGCGCTACATTATATCAATAATATCGTCAATGATCATTTACATCGGTTCCATCATCACACAATAAAGACATAACTTATCGAGATCTCATTATTTTCAGGTACCTGATCCTCTTCCATGAGGTCTTATAAAGTGTTATGTCATGGTGCTCTTATAAAGCACTTGCCTCCTTATTATGACCATCTTGAACATTTGCTCCCTCCTTTTTCAAGGAGTTTTATCTTTGGAACCGATTTGTCTATTACGCTTCATGCGTGCCATAAACTCTGTCTATCATGGACGTTATTCTATTTGGAGCATTAGCAGCTGGAATATGACATTTAGCTTTAGGTCAGCAAATGTGCATGAAAATATTTTGGAAATGAATTATCACTTGAACTTCAAGTTCACATTTTCTTGTACGAGGATCTAGATGTATTCATAAGAATTCATTTCACATATCACTTTTTTCAGCTGCTCATTTTCTCCCCCTAATATCGGGATCACCAACACATTTTCCAACTTTCTTTGGGAACTCATCTTTGTGCATTGTGGTAGCATAATTAAATCATATTGCACAATCATATTTCTAGATGAAAATTATTTGGTTCCTGACCCTGAACCAATTATGATAGGGAGAATTTATCATAACTTGTTGGCTAGTGCATACAAGTGCTGCTGTATATTAAATAATACACCTCATACCAAATTTTTATTTGGGAGTTATATTCTCATAACCAACGATTTAGATATAATTGGAGGCATACAATTTCTGCTAAACCAACTTGATTTAAACCAGCATTATCAAAATAAATTATCATAATTTATATTCTGGAACTGTGCTCTAATAATTTGAGCAAACAACCTTGCAAAAACCAAAGTGCAAGTTGATAACAAACGCACACGTGACCATACAATAGATGCATCTATTAAAATCATATAATAGTAAACGGTCCATATGGCAGGTGATTGGGCCCATACATATATATCACCTTTTATTCGTTCCATATATCAAAGGATTCAATCCCAACCTTAACTGGTATATCATGAGAAAAAAACATCACAAGAGAATTCTTAAAGAATCTTCTATTTCTTTAATATATGCCAATGTGAATTCTCAATCAATTTTCACATCATAATTGAACCGGGATGGTCAACTGGTCATGCCAACTAATATTTGTTTCAATAAACCTCTAGTTTACTTATGGCATGTGATTCTATCATCATGCTTATACATCTGTAGTACAAATAGAAGAAAACTCGGGTAACCTTTCATATTTACCCGGTATGAATATAGTAATATGAAGATATTCAATCTTCAATCTTCCTTTCATTTATAGTCTCAATATGCCAACCAATTTGGCTAATACATTTGAAACTCAAAAAGTTTCTTTTGAGACTTACTACAATATCAATGTCATGAACAGTTTTATTCATCCGGGTAGTAACAAATTAGCTCTTCCGGAGCTCGTAATTAATTTTGTACTATAAGATCTTTTATCACACCATCCATATGGTGAATGTCTCCTTCACGGAGAAAATCATATCATAATAATTGTCATGGTCAAAATCATCATAAGCAAAATCATTTCTTGCTTTACTTTTTCCTTTAATAACTTTTTATAAGGCATGTCAAATTATTTTTGGCGTACCACATGTACGCGACCAATGACATATTCATGTAATCACACAGTAATATTTATTATCTTTCTTTCTCTCAAACCTCCCTTAGAGGTGAGTTGTGGTGTGTATCCAATCATGCATTGCACGTCTTTATTCATTACTTTTATCACATATTGCCACATTCACCTTCAGGAATGGGTCTGCATTCTCAGTGCTTATCATACATCACATCCTCTTCAAGGAATGGATCATAATCAGCGACATGCTTTATTATTTTTCCATACCAATTTGGTGGTAAACATTGCCTTCACATTTTGAAGGACTATTTTGAAAACCCTTCTTGTTCTTATTTTTATAATTACCATAATGATGACTATTATTATTTTGATCAATGGCACGCCCATGTTCATTGGTCAACCACTTGTCTTCATTTACTTATTATGCATTGCTACCACATTCACTTTAAGAATGGTGCAAATCAAGTGGGACAAGATTCATGCTTTTCCATGAAAAATATATTATTTTTCTTTAGTCATCATTATATCATCAATATGGTGCATTGGGACTCAAACCCAATGCCTTACCCATATAAAGGCATGTTAGGCCATAATGAGTTAGGACTCAAATCTAACTCTTATCATCATAGAGCACCAGGACTCAAACCCGATGTTTACCCTTATACAATGGCATAATAAGTCTAAGTGGACTCACCCTTGAGCCTTTCATGATATACTACTTTATAATAATTAGTTATTTTTGCCCGAACTTTAATGAAAGTTCACATTGATCTTTTTCACGAACAACCACATGATCAAACATAAAGGGAATAAAACTACTTAGTTATACAAAATTTATTTTGACCACAACGTAAATTTAAATTCATATTTTTTAAGATAAATTAGAAACCTCCTCAATAGTTAACAGTTCCATAATCTTGGCTTGAAAACTGTCGGAGCAGTACATATAGGAGATGATGTCAAGGCATCGTAATACGCTCTTGTTTCTCAATCTAAAGCAGGTACTCCATATGTATACATCTGCACAAATGAAACTAAATTGTTAAGTAACACAAATTAAACCAAGTCTTAGATATTAACGTAAGTTAATTGCAGAATTCATGGCAACTGAAAAATGATACTCCCTGTATAACAGAAGCAAACACAACATTGATATGGTAACGAAATGCCCAGATTTTCACAAGCTCAACCAAATTGATTCAAGGTTGTAGCTCCCATGAAAGGCTTTCATCTCTTATAGAAAATATAAGAAGAATTAATATAGCAATTCGTGCTGATAACGTGTTACGAAACTTAGCTCAAAGTAATAATATAAAACAAGAAAATAGACAAGAATGTAGGGAGCAAGAGAGAAGAGATTCTATTTCTTCCATGTATTCAAGTGTATACAATGTGATGTCCAAACCCTTTATTTATAGGATGACATTGAGGTATACAAAGGGGTATCATAAACATGGTATTAACTATTGAGATCATGGGGAAGTATGGAGGTGTGGGAGTTACAACTATAATGATGAGAAGTAGTGCGAGTTATCTACTTAATGGAGAAGAGTAGTGGGAATAACTTCTTTAGGAGTTATAGACTTTCATACAAAATAATATTTCATAACAAAAAGTTATTATATATATATATATATATATATATATATATGNTAATTACGTATCTTTATTTTTATTGTATAATATACAGTANNNNATATATATATATATATATATATATATATATATATATATATATGTAAATTCGTATCTTTATTTTATTGATAATATCAGTGGTGATTACTTGTTACTATATTGCAAATTAAGTGCAAGAAAATAACAAAAATCCTAGAGCATATGATTAACTTTTAATCGATAAATTGCTTGTATGTCCAAAATATAAAATAAAAACTATCTAGTTGTGAAAAATTTGGAGGAAAAAATCCAATAATCGCATTAAAATTAATATAAATATGACTCAACGAGTTGTAACTTAAATTTTATAATCACGTAAATTATTTATAGTGCTCAAGATATAGGGATAAACACTAATTTAATTGAAGCAATAGCTAATTCCTAAACCTTTGTCGTTTACCATGGAGCTTTGGGGAAATAAAGTTCAATCGGAGTCAAGCAAATTAGGAAAACAAACATAAATAGAAAAGGAAAAAAAAGGCTCGGAAAAGAAAGAGAAAAAAAAAACGAGGAATGGAATTATTTTGAGAAAGCTCAATTGTGGATCTGATGAAGTAATGAAGATAGAGAATTCAGAAAAGAAAGGGAAAAAAGATTTTTTTTTTCAAAAGTAGAATGCTAAAAGAAAAAGAAAATTGAGAAAAAAATTAGTAAATTCGCAGAAAGCTCTATGAAATAAGCAGTAAGGCACCTAGCATCGGAGAGAAAAAGAAAAGGGTCCCACTGTCTGTTTTTCACCATAGGTTCACACTTCAATATAGAACCAGCATTTCAAAAAAATTGTACAAAAGATCCACTCTTAAAGCCAAAGAGGATGGGTGCACGTGCACCATAGGCTCTAAGGTGGATCCGCCTCTGGATTTGAAAAGTTAGGTGCTAATCTGTTAGTGGGACTAAAGTGTAACTTAAAGAAACTAACGGGCGTACTAAAGTAGTAACTACTTAGTATATATTAGATTAAGTCGATTATCGCTGTGTATTAACAGAAAACGAGATTCTTCTTCTTCTTCTTCTTCTTCTTCTTCTTCTTCTATACTAACAATACGTTAGTATTAACAGAAAACGAGATTCTTCTTCTTCTTCTTCTTCTTCTTCTTCTTCTTCTTCTTCTTCTTCTTCTTCTTCTTCTTCTTCTTCTTCTTCTTCTATACTAACAATACGTTAGTATTAACAGAAAACGAGATTAATATACTAACAATACGTTTATTCATTATAAAAATTGATGCTAATGCAATAAGAACAATAAGGAAGATTAATATGTAATATTTTGTAGTCAACAGAGCAACATTTTCTACAGCTATATAGGGCATCACATCGGAACAAGTCAAGTTTATAGTAAATTTGTGTCATTTAAATTCCAGTAATTACCTCAAATAACGGGAAGAATTCATTTTCACCATAATTTATTTTTAAAAAAGAAGATATTGCAATACACGGTCTATCACTATATTTGCACTATAATCACAAAAGTAAAAACAGAAATTAACAACGATAGCAATAACAACAATAACAACAACAACAACAACAACAACAACAACAACAACACTAATAATAATAATAATAATAATAATAATAATAATAATAATAATAATAATAATAATAATAATAATAATAATAATAATAATAATAATAAATAACGACAATAGAAAGGAAAATACAAAAAGGGGAGCAAGAAGAGCATGGATAATTCCTTTAGCACTTCGTTCGGTGGTTGAGACCTTGAGTAGCTTCACATTATGCATTATGACTTGCGTATGTGGTTGGTTTCGATTTACGAGAGGTTCTGTCATGACCCAACTCCCACCGGAACCATGGCTGGCGCCTAACGCTACTTGCTAGGCAAGCCAACAGTTTCACAATAACAACGACTTCAATAATCAGAATTTAATAAATTCAACAGTGAAAATATCATGAAATAACTGCAAAAACGACAGTAATGCTACTACAACCATCTCACTGATCCGGTGTCGACGAGTACATGAACACTACTAAATATCAAAATACAAGGTCAATCCTCAGTATAACTGTTTGAACAATAAAATAGTAATAATAGAAATAAATGAAAAAGAAATTCAAGGTCTGCGGAAGACATAACAGCTACCTCGTAGTCTCCCAAATGCTGGTACCAACACAACTCTAGCAATCACCACGTCCAGAAGTACCTGGATCTGCACACGAAGTGTAGAGTGTAGTATGAGTACAACCAACTCCATGATTCACCAAGTAACAAAACTAACCTTGGGCTAAAAACAGTGACGAGCTCAGAAGAAACACTTAGAAACCAATATCAATAACCAGTAACAGCTCGGGATATAAAGGAAACAACATAAATAAATAACTCAATGATATCTTGTTCAGCTCATTCACATTTCAGGAATTTAGACATGCTTTCCAAGTATAACAGTTAAAGACCAACAGGGATAAAATATTTCATTTACCAGATAGCATAAGGAAAGTACATCTCTGTGCCTACATGTCAAATATACATTTCAAGTCAATATCGTCGCCGTGAAACTATCAGTATGGCCACACTAGCACACTTACGGTGCCTGGAATAAAAACCCCTCAATATCACACACACAACTACACTCAGCACTATACGGGTGCCTGGCATAAGTGCCCCTCACCAAAGTATGTGTGTGTTTGTGTGTGTATATATATATATATCACTGTGGCTGCGCTAACTGTAAATATCAAACTCCGGAGGGGCGGATCCTGGCCCAAGCGCTAATCAAAGGCCAATATGGCCTGTTGCGGCGTGCAACCCGATCCTAATAATAATCCGTTGAAGTGTGCAACCTGATCAAAATAACAACCATTGCGGCATGCAACCCGATCCAAATATCGATCTGTTGCGTTGTGCAGCTCGATCCAACATAACTCACCACACGGCTCTATGGCCCACATCAATAATAAACCTCTCAAGTCTCATGTCTCATGATTTCATAGAACTCAGCCCAAACAGTATCATATATGGAAAATAACAACAATATATGATTTAACAAACAAATAATATACAAAGACTGATATATGACATGCAAATGAAGAATTATGACTGAGTATATAACTACAGTCAAGGTAAATAGCTCAAAGTAACTATCTCAATCAAATAAGCACATACCCTAGACATGATTTCTAACATGAATCATGGCTCAAATAATCATACACCTAAAGAAAATATGGATATAACAAGGCATGATAGCAAAATAAGTCTCACAATAGTCTATAATCCACTCGGATCATGAATACCCTGTTGCACGCATATGTGTCTGTCACCTAGCACGTGCGTCACCCCCAAAACATCTCAATTATACAGTTCTCAGGGATAATTACCCTCAAATCCAAGATTAGATATGTTGCTTACCTTAAAACGCGCTAATTAATACTCTAAAAATCCCCTCCCACATGAATCAGCCTATGAACGACTCAAGTCTAGTCACAAAGCACTTAATATCATCAAATAATGTCATAGGAAACAACCCCAAACAATAAAGTTTCGATCTTTATCAAAATCAAAAAGTCAATCCAAAAAGTCAACCCTGAACTCACATCCTA
This sequence comes from Nicotiana attenuata, assembly GCF_001879085.1. Lineage (NCBI taxonomy): Eukaryota > Viridiplantae > Streptophyta > Magnoliopsida > Solanales > Solanaceae > Nicotiana > Nicotiana attenuata. Next base: position 691,960 of record NW_017670440.1, read on the forward strand.
GAACACGACAAAATTCCGAACACCCATTTAATACGAGTCCAACCATACCAATTTTCTCCAATTCCGACCTCAAATGGATCTTCAAATTATCAAATTTCATTTAGAAATTTTTTACTAAAATCTCCAATTTTTTCACTTAATTTCATCAATTAAATGCTAAAATCAAGGATGGAATCTTGGAATATAAACACATTCAAGTCAAAAATACTTACCCCAGTCCAAATCGTGAAAATCCCCTCCAAAATCGCCCCAAACCAAGTTCTCTAACTCAAGTGCCATATAGTAACAAAAACCCTCAAAATGATATGTTAAATAGTCTACCTAGGTGTATTCATCGCGATCGCGGGACCTACGTCACAATCGCGAAGCACAATCACACACCACCAAGAAAATGGCCTACGCGACCACGAGACTAAGGTCATGAGCGCGAGACTAAGGTCGCGAACACGGTGTACCACACTTCTGACACTATGTGAACGCGGTCAACCCCTCGCAACCGCGAAGGCTTAAGGCCTGATGCCCCTAGCAGGTGTCCCTTCTACGCGAACTCATCGCCACATACGCGATCGCGATGGCCAATGCCTTCCAAAGCATCGTGAGTGAGATCATCAATCGCGAATGCGAAGAACAATTTGCCTAGCATAAAAAATACTCTACGCGATTGCGACTGCCTTCTTCCGATTACGAAGGAGAAAACCAGACATCATAAATCAGTTATGCCAAAACATGGAGAAATGGTATGAAACCCATCTGAAACATACCCGAGGCCCCCGAGACCTTGTCCAATTACACAAACCAATATCAAAACATAACACGGATTTACTCGAGGGCTCTAATCACCAAAAATAACATCAAAACCACAAATTGCACCTCAATTCAAGCCTAAGAAACTAATCCAACTTTCCGAATTCAAAACTTACTCCGAACATACTTAAATACCTTTGAATGACCTCAAATTTTACATGCAAGTTCCAAATGACACAAAGGACTTACTCAAACACCCGAAACTAAAATCCGAACCCGATATCAACAAATACTCGAAAACCAAAATCCGAATCTGAATCAACAAAGTCAACTCTCGGCCAAACTTTCAACTCTCCAACTTTTGCCAACACAAAATCAATCTACAGACTTCCAAATCCTCATCCGGACATACACCTAAGTTCAAAATCACCATACGAAGCTATTGTAACCATCAAAACTTCATTCTAGAGTTGTTTACACAAAAGTCAAACTCCAGACAACTCTTTCAACTTAAGCTTCCAACCTTGGGACTAAGTGTCCTAATTCACTCCGAAATTTCCCCAAAACCAAATGAACCATCTTGGCAAGTCACGTAACCAAAAATACACATATGTAAAGAATTAAATAGGGGAAACGGGGTTGGAATACTCAAAACAACCGGCCGGGTCGTTACATTCTCCCCCTCTTAAACAAATGTTCGTCCTTGAACGGGTATAGAATCATACCTGGAGTCTCAAAAAGATGAGGACATCTGCTCCGCATCTCTTGCTCGGTCTCCCAAGTAGCCTCCTCGATTGGCTGACCTCTCCAATGAACCTTCATTGATGCTATATTCTTCGACCTCAACTTTCGGACCTGCCGATCCAAAATGGCCACCGGCTCCAAATCATAAGTCAAATCCCCATCTAACTGCACCGTGATGAAGTTCAAAACATGTGACAGATCACCATAATACTCCTGGATCATCAAAACATGAAACACTAGGTGAACTCCCAATAGACTAGGTGGCAAGGCAAGTCTATAGGCCTCCTCTCCAACTCTCTCAAGCACCTCAAAAGGGCCAATATACCTAGGGCTCAACTTTCCCCTCTTCCCGAACCTCATCATACCCTTCATGGCTGAAACTCTGAGTAGAACCTTCTCATCCACCATACATGCAACATCACGAGCCTTCTTGTCAGCATAACTCTTCTACTGTGTTGTACAGAGCCGCCCCTGAATCAATTTCACCTTCTCTAAAGCATCAAGGACCAAATCAGTGCCCAACAACCTAGCCTCCCCAAACTCAAACTAACCAATCGGAGAACGACATCGCCTTTCATATAAGGCATCGCAAGGAGCCATATAGATACTCGACTGATAGATATTGTTGTAAGAAAACTCTGATAATGGATGAAACTGATTCCATGAACCTCAGAAACCAATAACACATGCACGTAACATGTCTTTGAAGATCTGAATAGTGCGCTCGAACTGCCCTTCTGTCTGTGGATGAAATGTCGTACTCAGCTCGACCTGTATGCCCAACTCACCCTACACTACTCTCTAAAAATATGATGTAAACTGAGTTCCTCGATCCGATATAATAGACATGGGCACACCATAAAGGCGAACAATCTCACGAATGTAAATCCGAGCCAGCTGTTCTGAAGAGTAGGTAGTCGTGACTGGAAGAAGTTTGCAGACCCGGTCATTCTATGTACAATAACCCACACTGCATCAAATCTTCTCAAGCTCCGTGGAAGTCCAACTACAAAATTATCGTGATATGCTCCCACTTCCACTCTGCAATATCAAGCCTTTGAAATAAACCACCGGGTCTCCGATGCTCGTACTTTACTTGTTGACAGTTCAAGCACCGAGCTACATACTCAACAATATCCTTATTCATCCTTTGCCACCAATAGTGCTGCCTCAAATCCTGATACATCTTCGCGGCACCTGAATGAATGCTATACCGCAAACTATGTGCCTCCTCAAGTATCAACTCTCGCAATGCATCCATATACAAATCCGACCCTGCATCCTCAATACTCCATCATCACCGATAGTAACCTCCTTAGCATCATCGTGTTGCACTGTGTCCTTCAAGACAAGAAAGTGGGGATCATCATACTGGCGTGCGTTGATGCGCTCAAGAAAAGAAGACCGTGAAATCACGAAAAAAAGAACCCGCCTAGGCTCCGAAATATCCAAATTCAGAAACTAATTGGCCAAAGCCTGAACATTTGATGCTAACGGTCTCTTCCCTACCAGATTATAAGTGAGACTCCCCATTCTCTCAACCTTTCTACTCAAAGCATCGGCCATCACATTGGCCTTTCTCGGGTGATAAAGAATGGTAATATCATAGTCCTTTAGTAGCTCTAACCACTTCTGTTACCTCAAGTTCATATCCTTTTTCTTGAATTAGTGCTGGAGAATCCTGTAATATGTGAACACCTCACAAGACACGGCGTAAAGATAATGCCTCCAAATCTTCAGTGCGTGAACAATGGCTGCCAACTCCAAATCATGTACTAGGTAGTTCTTCTCAATAGGCTTCAACTGAAGTGAAGTATAAGCAATAAATCTACCCTCCTACATCAACACACATCTAATGCCAATCTCTGAAGCATCACAATAAACTGTGTAAGAATCCAATCCCGAAGGCAAAACCAGAATTGGAGCTGTAATCAAGGTAGTCTTGAGCTTCCGAAAGCTCTCCTCACCCTCATCAGACCACCTTAATGGGGCACCCTTCTGCATCAATCAAGTCAATGGGGCTGCTATGGATAAAAATCCCTCCACAAAATGAAGATAATACCTGGCCAACCCAAGGAAACTCTGGATCTCAATATTAGAAGACGACATGGGCCAACACTAAACTGCCTCAATCTTGTTCGAATCTACCTTAATCCTCTCACTGGACACCACGTGCCCAAAAAATGCCATCGAATAAAGCCAAAACTCACACTTGGAGAACTTAGCATATAGCTTCTTCTCCCTCAAAATCTGGAGCACGATCCTCCAATGCTTCTCATGATCCTCCTGGCTGTGTGAATACACCAATATATCATCAATGAAAACTATGATGAGGAATCAAGATAGGGCTGAAATACATTGTTCATCGAGCACATAAAGGCTACTGGGTCATTGGTCTGCCCAAAAGACATCATCAGAAACTCACAGTAACCATAGCGGGTCCTGAAAGCCGTCTTCAGAATATCTGAAGGCCGGATCTTCAACTGATGATACCTCAATCTCAAATTAATCTTCGAGAATACCCTAGCACCCTGAAGCTGATCAAATAAGTCATTAAAATACGGTAGTGGGTACTTTTTCTTGGCTGTAACTTTATTTAACTGCATGTGCTCAATACACATCCTCATAAAGCCATCTTTCTTCTTCACAAATAGGACTGGAGAACCCTAAGGCGAGATACTCGGTCTAATGAAACCCTTATCAGGCAACTCCTAAAGTTGTTCCTTTAACTCTTTCAACTTTGCTAGTGCCATGCGATATGGTGGAATAAAGATGGGTTGAAAGCCCGGTACTAGGTCAATATCAAAATCAATGTCACTAACGGGTGGCATGACCAACAAGTCTGCTTGAAATATATTTGGGAACTCGCTTACTAGAGGAACTGACTCAACGGTAGGAGTATCAGCACTAACATCCCTCACAAAGGCCAAATACACCAGACATCCCTTCTGAATCATTTGTCCTTCAAATATGAAATCACCCTACTAGGAACATGATCTAGGGAGCCTCTCCACTCCAACCTCGGCAACCCCAGCATCGCTAAGGTCACGATCTTAGCATGACAATGAAGGATAGCGTGATATGGCAAAACCAATTCTTGCCCAAAATCACATCAAAATCAACCATGCTAAGTAGTAAAAGATCAACTCTCATCTCATAACCCCTCATGGTCACTACACACGATAAATATACAAGGTCTACCATAATAGAATCACCTACCTGCGTAGATACATGAACAAGGACAACTAAAGAATCACGAGTCATATCCAAATAATGAGCAAAGTATGATGACACATATGAATAAGTGGAACCAGGGTCAAATAATACTGAGGCATCCCGGTGGCACACTGAAACAATACATATGATCACGACGTCGGAAGCAAATACCTCTGGCATAATGGGAAAAGCGTAGCATTGAGCTTGACCACTGCCTCTAGGAAGACCTCGACCCGTATGACCTTTACCCCGAGCTGGCTGAGTGGGTGGTGTAGCAACTGGTGCGGAGTCATAGTCTGACCTCCGGACTGTACAGGACCTCTGATAAGAAGGGGGCAATACCTCCTCACATGTCCCAACTTCCCACACCCATAACAACCCCGACTTAGGCATGAACGTGAGGCCTGAACCGGACCCCATGGACCAAAATAACCACTAGAAGAACCCGGTACTGACGAACCCTGAACTGAGGGAGTACGGTACGAGCTCTGAGTTGGGAGTGCGCTGGAGGATGACTTAATTAGACAAGTGATATATGAATTGTGGCTAACCGAAAAATGATGAGGAACTTGACGATCCATTTGAGTGGGCTTAAAAGGACGACCTCTGCTGCGATGTGATTGGCCTCCAGATGAGGCACTACTAAAACCACCTGAACCGCGGGGTCTCTTGGTCTTCCGCTTGAGCCTACGAACCTTCTCCAAATGCCTAGCAATCTTAACCACCTGGTCAAACCTAGCATCCGTCTTGGCCTCTGTCATACCCCGAACCTGGGGGACGAGACCGGCACCCGATGCCTTACGTATCCTTGCGTACCAACTTGCGGCTAAGGGACTTTGAACATATAATGTCATACTTTCGACATGGGCCACATTGCAAGACAATTTGCAAAGCCAAGTATAAAACTGAATGGAAACTAACGCTGACTAAAAATCAATATAAAGTTGGGCCGTCAAGGCCTTCATAACTACTACAGCTGACAAACCAACAAAATATACATACACGGCCTACACGCCCAACATACTGCACTAATTGACAGGATATGTCTACAAGCCTCTACTGATGAATGTACTGTGATCGAAAAAGGGCCCCGACCTACCCATAACCTATATACATATATACACAATATGTACATACAACTTCTAGACCCGGCAACTCCGAAGGACGTGGAGCTTACCGATAAAGCTGAACTCGGGCAACACCTACTGAGGAGGTCTACCCGTCTGTCTATCTGAACCTGCATGCATGAAATGCAGAGTCCCCAGAAAAAGGGATGCCAGTACAAAATAATGTAGCGAGTATGTAAGGCAATAAAATATCTAAAAGCTAAAACTGAACTGATAATATAATAACGGAAAGTAACTAAGAGTCAAAGATGATCTGGAGATATACTTACCTGCTGATACTGACTCAACTCTCTCAATATAGTAAGTAAAATAAATGTCCGGCCCTATAAGGCTCGGAACATATAACTGCTCTGCCGTAGCAGGCTCGCTCATAGGCGCTCCGCCATACTAGGCTCTGTATCTCAGCCATGTTGGGCTCACTCATAGGCGCTTGGCCACAGTAGGCTCGGTATATAACTTACCATCTGATCAGAGGTTTCCCAATAGGGGCCTGCCCACCGAATATAGCTTGGTGGTGGTGAAAATACTGTAATACTGTATATATATATATATATATATATATATATATATATATATATATATATATATATANCACGAATTAAATCATCACGTGTTTGAAATAGCATAATGCTTATAGTCCCAAAATAACATCATTCCCGAACTTACGTCGATTAACTTACGACAAAACTTTAACGTATGAAAACGCGAGATGTAACAGCCTCTCAAGCCAAACTATAATGTAGACCATAGTTGAGGCCATCAATGAACCTCCTGATCGCTCTCTCTCGGTGGGAACCAACCATACTGCATAACGAGCCAAATCTGCAAATTTCATCTCATACTGAGTTACAGTCATATCTCCCTGGCTTAGCTGCTCAAATTCCTTATGTAGCTCCTCTCTCTGAGTTTGTGTAACAAACTTCTCTAAGAAGAGAGCTGAGAACTCATGCTATGTGAATGGTGCAACATCAACTGGTCCGCCGTCTCATAGGTTTGCACCATTTGTAGGCTGCCCCTCTCAGCTGAAAAGTAGCAAAGGAAACTCCACTAGTGTCCATAATACCCGCTTTGTGAAGAATCTGATGACACCGATCCAAAAAACCATGAGCATCCTATGACTCTCTCCACTGAACTTGGGAGGTTCAAGTCTCTTAAACCGCTCCAACCTCTTCTACTCTTCGTCGGACATAGGTAGACCAACTTCGGCCCGAGCAACGATTACTGGCTAAACTGGTAATACCCCTAGTGTCTGATAACCCTGACCTAGCTGCTCTGGTATACGAACGGCGGGAGTATGGGCTCCTCCCCCAGCCTCTGAGGTAACTGGTGCAACTGGTATTGTGTCTGCATGCGCCAAGACCTTACAAACACTCAAGATCTAAGCCAATGCCTCTTGAAGACCAGGTATAACAGTAGGCACTACCGATATCTGAGTTGGTCCCACCAGCTCAACAGTATCCGGTACCTGCTCCTCTACTGGAGCAACTGGTGGCTCCACAGGTTCTTCTCTACTTGTAGTGCGAGCCCCAACTCGGCCCTGGGCTCTCACGGCCCTAACTAGTGGCACTAGTGCCTGATCAACTAAACGTGTCCTTACCATATGTGAGAGAATAGAAGAATAGAGGTTCGGACTTCGAAATTAACAAATCCGCATGACAAGAATGCAAGAAAGTGATGTTTCCTAATAGTTCGTTAGCCTCTCGAAGATAAGTACAAACGTCTCCATACCGATCCGCAAGAATCTAATAAACTTTCTCATGACTCATGAGACCTAGGCGACTTAGTTCTCTCATACCAACTTGTCGCGACCCAACTTCCACCGGAGCCGCGACGGCACCTCACACTTCTTGCTGGCAAGCCAACAGTTCACAATAACAGCGACTTCAATAAATCAGAATTTAATAAACTCAACAACGAAAATATCATGAAATAAATGCTAAAACAACATTAATGCTACTAAAACCATCTCAATGATCCGGTGTCGACGAGTACATGAGCACTACTGACTATCAAAATACAAGGCCGATCCTTAATACAACTGTCTGAACAATTGAATAGCAATAACAGAATTAAATGAAAGAGAATTCGAGGTCTGCGGACAACATAGAAGATACCTTGTAGTGTCCCAAAAGGCGGTACCAACACAACTCTAGCTATCACCATATCTGGAAGTACCTAGATCTGCACACGAGAATTGGGTTGCCTCCTAACAAGCGTTTGATTTAATGTCGCGGCACCACTTTTCCTTCAACTTTATGGATATGAATTGCTCCCCCAATTTTGCATCAATTTTTCTATCATGTTCCTGGGGTGGTGGTGTGAAAATAAAGGAACCAAGCAATAGATATCGCATCTTGCACTTCTTGGCCCTAAGCGAGGTATGTCATTTTGTCTTTTTGATGTGGCAAATTTGAGAATGTAAGGGTGTTGTTATTCATCTATAAATCTCTCCTAAAGCTCGATCTTTATGTCTCCATCCAAACATAATATAGAAAAATATTTAGAATGAGGACCAACGCGCCACAACTCCAAAACTGCGTTAGTTTTGAAATTCTCAATAATATATACTACTTCAACCTCGACATCATCAACAAAAGCATGATCTAATGATTGGTATTCTCGTTTTATCTCCTCAATTTGGCCTAGAAGATCTTTTCCATCTTCACACAACCATCACTAAATCGTTGGGCGCGACACGCATCAAACTTTGCACTCAAATCTGCATCCAAGTTATGCACAGACAAGCCAAACCTGTCAATTTCTTGTGCAAGATCAAGTCTCTCCTTCGACCAATCATTCACCAACGTTGTTAGTAAACGTCATTTTTCATGTTATCTTAATTGATAATATTCGTGACAATACCAACCCTTACTCCAATGTTCAAATTCAGACCTCCAAGAGGTCAGGTCATGAAAAGTCCAAAAATACGGGCCATAAAAGTCTTCCGTCAACCTAGGGGCGTATCTATGTTAGAATATGTGGTTCATATGCACCTATCCTCTTGCCAAGTAAAAGCAAATTTTACGTACAAATTTTCAATGGTTTAGCCATATAGAGTAGATGGCACCCATGCTCAAATTTTGGCATTGGTGCCTCCGATCAAGACCCCATGGACACACATTAATATAACACTATATATTTAGTTTGTACTTCGTAGCTCTATTTTTGGTTTAGTTCTATTTTTTTCCTTCTTATCATTCTTTCCCTTTTCATCTCCTTCTCCAAGTCTTCATGGTTAACAACAACTTAAGGAGTCAGAATTAAACTACTTTTTACTTCCATTGAGGTTTGTCTTATCTTGAACCACTATAAATTAGTTTTATTAAGATCTAAGTCCATGATGCGATTTGTTTAAATATTTTTATCCCAAATTATTGCTTAAACATATTTGAATTTCAATCAAATTATTGATATTCTTTTTTAAATTTTTAGGATAAAATAAATATTTCTTTTTTGGATAAGTAAGTCACATATAAAGAACTCATCATATGTTCTAAGAGCTTTTTGATATTTTCATTCTTCTTTTAGCTATAAATTTGCAAGTTCAATTTTTACAGTATTAAATTTATGGTATTATGGAAAGTGTGTAAAAAATAAAGATAAACTTTGGGTGCAATGGGTACATGAATATTATGGGAAGAAAAGGCCAATTTTAGAGGTTACACCAAGGCAGACATCTTGGATGGTTCAGAAAATGGTCAAAGCAAGACTATACATTGAAGATGCAAGGCTGACTATGACAGAGGTGGTAGGTTGGAAGACATTCTCAACCAGGAAATTGTATCCGACAATGAGAGGGAGGTTCCAACGACTCTCGTGGAGGAAAGTAGTTTGCAACAACTTTGGTGCTCCTAAGTGGCTGTTTATTTTGACCCTGGTAGCTAGAGAAGACTACTCACAAGGGACATTCTTGCTAACTGGAGAATTACTGATAATCTATAGATTGGACAAAATACAGGTTCATTTTCATCGTTCCACTCATGCTGGTTTCTTATCTCCAGCAGCCAGAAGCAAATAAATTTCTATAGATGAAATGTGACAGTGGTCCAATTCGCCTAATATACACTACTGTATATATTTTAAGTCCCTAATGACAAAGCAAAGATAGATTTTTCAACTAGATTTCAATGAACCTTTATCAGATCTCTTTACAAATTCTGTTTCTATCCAGAGAGCTTCTGAAATGAATTACCATCTAAACACTTAAGCCTACATCATTAAAAGAGAATTTTTTTCACCATTAATGCTCTGACAAAATTGACGCTTCAATTGTCACTTCCATTTAATACGTTACACACGTGTCACCCTCTTATTGGTTTTACAATTTTGCAGCACTTTCTTAGGCTTTCTTTTCGGCTTTCCTGTTCACGAAGTGTCAGTTATCATTATTATGGCCCTTCCTTCATTGTACTTTTTCCTTTTGCCGGTTACCCATCAGTATAAATATAACTTCTTTACTTGTCTTTTACCACATAAAGCGTATCGAACACTTTAATTCTTCAAATCTCTATTCATTTCTTCTTCACTTCAATCTTCTTCGTCATGACTTCACCAAACCCTAACCCTAGGAGAACCCCTATTTTAGATAACTTCCCCAATGCCCCCATTAGGCATAGAAGAGGGGGTAGACTCCGTAGCTTGGGGTCTGCTCGCGGTGGTAGCTCATCCACGCCTTCTCCTAGTTCTGGTCCCTCTTCGAGAACTAGAGGTTCCCTTTCTCAAAGGTCTTCTTCTAGGAACAAAGAACCTTCTGAGCCCTTACGAGAGCCTCTAGTTGAAGAGATAGTTCCAACAGAACTATTTTTTCACCATGATAGGGAATCTCTTAGGAACCAAGTCGCTACTTTAGATCGTGCCGATGCTTTCCCTACTCAGATTACAGAAATATTAGCTCCTATAGTTCGTAAGGACTGTCACTGGAGTAGTGATTTTCCAATTATCATTCCCAATCCAAATCAGAGGATCACTTCCTACATGATTGGATTCTCCTTTGTTTATACATACCCTTTCACTCTAGGGTTTAAACCAGCCATTGACCCGGTCATTCTAGATTTTTGCCGTTTTTTCAACGTTTGTTTGGGTCAAATTGGTCCAATTGTTTGGAGGGCTGTCGCCTGCTTGAGGCACCTCGCCAACATGGCAGATGTTGGCTTTACTTTCCCCCACCTAATTCACCTCTACTCCCCTAGGCTTTTCCGCAATGGCGTTTTTACCCTAGCAGCCAGGAGCAAGAGGGTTTTAGTGAGCCCCGAAGATGATAAAGACCGTGGCTGGTATGCTCGGTTTGTTGCTGCCCCCACTGCTGGTTTAGTGGGTGAAGATAACGTTCCCTTCCCTGAGAAGTGGAACTTTGCACGTAAGTGTTATATCTTTCTCGTGCCTTTTTCTTTCAAGCTTATTAATTTCTCTAATGTCGCTTCTTTTCTTTTCTCAGCAACCATGGGTGTTGTGGAGAATGTGCCCAACTTCCGTGGTTGGGTAGAAAAATTGTTGAAGACCGCTCCAATGGAGGGTAGGTCATGGAAAAACCTTTCCAACCGTTACGGTTGGAAAGTAAAGACTCATGGTAAGAGTTTTTATTTTATCTTTCACGTATATAAATATTTTCTTTTATTGTTCTAACTTTTATCCTTCTTTTTATCAGGATTTGCTATTCGAGGGGTTACTGCTGAGGCAGTTGCGGCCTCTCGTGACTCTTTGGGTACTCGTACCTCTTCAGCCCGAGAAATAATCTTGGGTTCTTCTTCTGCAAAAAGAAAAGCTACCGAAGAAGAAGACTCAGAAGAAGAGGATGAAGGAGGCTCCCTGGTGAAGAGACCACGAGCTAGAAGACGTGTTGTATCTGACGATGAAGCTGAAATCTCACATCGTCTTCCTCTTTCCGAGCCTGTTGATACCCCTGTTATTATTCCTGATGATGACTTCACTCCACATGATACTCGTGAGTCCATTGATTAACTCTTTATCAGTGGTTTTGATAGTGGAAACTTAGGGCCTGTTTTAGATGAACTTCCCTTATCTTCCTTTTCTACTCCCACGCATGTGATTCTTTCTTTACCTGCCTCAACTGTTTCTGTTCCTCCCTCTACTATTTTTACGCCTTCCACCGCTCCTCCTTTAACAATTCCCCCACCTATCGTTCACCATGCGGAGGTAGGTTCTTCAAGTAGAAGTACTGCTATGAGGAGCGTAACTATTGAAGTTCCTGCTGATAATAGCCTTTTAAGGAAGTCAGGTCAAGCTGACGTTTGGCTCGAGCCTTTAATTGGCCCAATCGAGAAAGCAAAACTGGAGAGCCATAGCAGCCTGACTTTAATGAATGACATAGTGCATGCCACTTTGAAGGTATTTTCCTTCTTTCTCTTCTTTACTTTGTAAAAATTTCTATCTTCGAGATTCGTATTTCCCTTTCTTTTTTCTTAGGCCAATCTTATCGGCACTGAGCTGATGAACAGAATCTCTCTCTTGGAGAAGATAGCACGTGATTCAGAGAAGGTTGCACGTGATTCTCAGTTGGAAGGAACAATTTGACAGTGCTCAAATAGACATGGAGGATTTACAAGAGAGCAAGAGTACCTTAGGGCAGCAAGTGCGAGCATTAACTTCTGAGCTAGCGGTTACCAAGGCTTCCTTGAACCAAGCAGAAAAAGAAAAACATCGCCTTGAATCCTCCTTTTCAGAACAGTTGTCTAAGGCTAGCGAAGAGAACATGGCGGTGAAGGCTCTGCTGAATCAAAAAGAGGTTTATGCTGGAGAGCTCGTGCAAAACATAACTCAAGCACAAGAAGAGCTTCGAGTCTAAGGTACGTGCTTTAGAGAGCTCTCATGTTTCTCTTCAAGCTTCTTGTAACTCCGCCTTAGCCGAAAATGAAGAGCTCAAGAATGAGGTGGCTGCTTGGAAAAAGGATTATGAGATCCTTGAAGAAAAATTTGATGTTGAGGTAAGTTGGGCTTTTTTGAATTCACGTCGTGATACCCTAATTGAAGCTGGTCAAGAAAACTTCGACCTGGAGTCAGAATTAGCTAAGGTTAATGAAACCATTGAACAAGCTCAACAAACGCAGGACTTTCCTTCTCCCGTGACTGAAGCTCCCTTGGTGAACCTCATGCGGGTATCACATCTTCTTCAAGCCCAATCGAACCTACTGCCACAAGCCAGGTTGAGACCACATCTGCTGATACTCTTGCTCAAGTTGAGCCTGTTGCTGTGAATCAAGATCAACCCGCAACCGTTGATGCTCCTATCCAAGTTGAGCTCGTTGCTGTTGATGCATCTTCTTCAGTTCCCACATCTTCTTAGTGAAAAATTTACATTGTCTTGAATTCCTTCTTTTTTGCAGGCACCACTTTGGAAAGTTGTGTTAGAAACCCTTGGCTTCATTTGAGAGTTTATTTCAGAAAATTGTAGTCAAATCCTTAACTTCATTTGAGGGTTGGTTTTGGAACGCAAGTCCCCAAGTCTTTTATGGGGCAGTTTGTATAAACAATTTCATAGTTTTATGACTAAGTTCGTACTTAGTCTTAAGTATTTAAGAAGTTTTCTGTGTTATTATCTTAAACTTCTATTTATTTTATTCTTGCCTTTACTTCTAAGGACTTATAGAATAATCTGCATTTTTGTTCTTTAGAAAATGCTTTTGTTAACTTCATGAATAGCTAAAGTAAACATGAGTTTTATAAAAGAGGGCCCTTTTATATTTCGACACTTAATGAAGAAGACGTCTCAACTTCATAATGGTGTTAACATACGATAAAGAAATAGGAACACGCATGTTTCTTTTGGAATAACATTGACAAGTTTTTATTTGAACTTTGTCTAGTTTTGAAGAATTCTTTACATGTATTTGAATTACATCTATAACTTTCTCGTAACTGTTTTTCTTGTAACAGATTTATAATTAGATTACAAACACGAGGTTTTTCTTCATAACCCGTTTTAGTACATGGCTTTTACCCTAACTACAGTAGGGTTTTCTTTGGCCTTGGCTCATGACTTTGTAGACTTTTACTCTGCACTTGACTTTTTCAGGCTTGACTTGATTTCTCCTCAATCTTCTTTGCCTTTTTTATAACACATACTCGTGTGTATTATGTAGTCCCCCAAGTGTTTGAGCGTTGAAGTATGAAGCCTCGAGCACTTGATTGTTTCTCTCTTTTGGTCCTTTTCCTGAAAAGGAAAAATATACGGGACTCGGAGGTGCGATTTTAGATGAAGACTGCCTAACCCGTTTATATTTCTATCAGAATAATTGTAACCCTAGGCCAGGAATTTTAGTTTATTCCAGGTGCCTTACAGGTCGTGACTCATCATTTAGTACGGGCTAGCTTTTTGCCTATCATCTAAAATCATTAGTAAAATTTTAATAATTCAAAAAATTAAATAAAAAATGATGATACCTAACCGTGGGTACTCCTTAGAAATAATATCTCTTCAAACGAACAGCATTCCAATGTGAAGGTAGTATTTTGCCATCCATTGTCTCCAATTCATATGCTCCCTTTCCTGCAATATCACGAACTCTATAGGGTCCTTCCCAAGTTGGACTTAGTTTACCCGCGTTGGCTGACTTTGTAGACTGGAAAACCTTTTTAAGTACGAAGTCCCCAATTTTAAAGAATCTGAGGCGTGCTTTCCTGTTGTAATATCGCTCTATGACTTGTTTTTGTGCTGCCATTCTTATTAATGCAGCTTCTCTTCTTCCTTCAAGTAAATTTAGATTGACCCACATCTCCTCATCATTAGATTCTTGTGTCGCTTGTGTGAACCGTGTACTTGGTTCTCCTATCTCGATTGGAATTAAAGCTTCTGCTCTATAAACCAACGAAAATGGTGTTTCTCCCGTACTTGTTTTTGTTGTGGTGCGATATGCCCATAAAACACCAGGTAGCACCTCTGGCCAATTTCCTTTTGATTCTTCCAAACGCTTCTTTAAATTATTGATAATAACCTTGTTTGTTGACTCTGCTTGCCCATTACCTACCGGATGATAAGGTGTGGACGTAATCCTTTTAATTTGCCAACTTTGAAAAAATTCTGTGATTTGAGCTCCTATAAACTGAGGACCATTATCACATACGATCTCCTTTGGTACGCCAAATCGGCATATGATGTTTCGCC